>NC_084614.1:70874889-70932389 GCF_033978795.1 Nerophis ophidion
ACTCTAATTTTAATGTTAATTTAATATTTTTTTCCACTCATTTATTTTTTTTATAAATAGAAAAAAATGATCTTTAATTATAAAAAATATACTCTATGCATGTATTTTTTTTTTTTTTTTTTACATATTTTTACATACTTTATACAATGTTCCCTTTCAACCAAAAATATTTGTACTACTAGTTGAATATATTAAAAGTATATACTGTATTTATTACAGTTACCGGTGTTTAAAAGTAAATTATTATTACTACAATTATCACCAACAAGGTATATATAAATGTTTTTTTCTGTCCTTCTTATTCTTAAATGATATATTTTTTTAAACAAATATGATCATACTCAATTTATTTTGCTCTGCTTTTTAGAGAGTTGCCATTTTTGGCCCACATTGAGACGTCAAGCGATGTTAAGAATAACGCTGAAACAGTTAATCGGTTAAGTTGATTGTAAAAAAAAACCTTCCATTTAAATTTGGTTGCTTCGATTAATCGTTAAATGAGCGCAACTGATAAAAATGGATGAAGTCAAAACCGCATTGAGTTTCCAGAACTTTGAATGCGTGGACATAGTTTCCGTACGGCCGCTGCATTAGAGAGTTCATGAGAGCGGTGGTGTGTGAGAGCCGTGTCCTGTGTGGCGGTGAACAGCTGGGATTCTTTAAAATATTTTTTTAAAATTAATGCACACATGATAAAAGTGCAACATCAATGTGCTTATTAGGAAAAAGAATAACGGTAATGGCAAGCAGAACAACTGTCTTGTCTTAACAATTTCCCCTAAAATATACACTGAGGTTATAAAGCACAGGTGTCAAACTCAAGGCCCGCCAAAGCAATTTGAGTGGCCCCCGAAAGCGTGGAAATAATGTGTAAATAAAGTACCTTATCTTTTCTTAATACATGTATTACAAAAATAAATGTACTTTGTACAATGACATATATTTACACTTTAATCACCGCTAATAAAAAAGCTAAATATTATATCATCATACATTTCACAACAATGTTATTGTTCAAATAAAGAAAAATACTTAAATATCTGCTTGACTTGATTTCAAAGCAAGTAATCCGACAAAAAATTTTACAGTAACATTTTTTTAACTGTAAAATCCACTTTCAATATAGAGTAATAATATCTATAAAACACAACAACTACAGATTTTACAGTATAAAAAAACTTGCATGAATTTTTATGTAAAAAAAAAACAAAACAGTGGTACCGTATTTTAAATCCATTTAATTTAATTCCATGTATTTTTTTTTTTAAATGCTGTAAAAAAAAACTAAAAAAACATGCAAATATTATGGTAAAATTGTGGTGACTGAGCTGCCAGTTTTATACAGTACAATCTAGTGTTGTCCCGATACAGATATTTTGGTATCAACATTTTTTCGACACTTTTTGTTACTTTTCTAAATAAAGGGGACCAAAAAAAAAACAAACCTATTATTGGCTTTATTTTAACAAAAAAATCTTAGGGTACATTAAACATATGTTTCTTATTGCAGTTAAGTCCTTAAATAAAATAGTGAACATACAAGACAACTTGTCTTTTAGTAGTAAGTAAACAAACAAAAGCTCCTAATTAGTCTGCTGACATATGCAGTAACATATTGTGTCATTTTTCATTCTACTATTTTGTCAACATTATGAGGGACAAGCTGTAAAAAATAATTATTAATCCACTTGGTCATTTACTGTTAATATCTGCTTACCTTCTCTTTTAACATGTTCTATCTACACTTCTGTTAAAATGTAATAATCCGTCATACTTCTCTTGTTTGGATGCTTTACATTAGTTTTGGATGATATCACAAATGTGGGTATCAATTCGATACCAAGTAGTTACATGATCATACATTGGTCATGTTCAAAGTCCCCATGTGTCCAGGGACATATTTCTGGAGTTTTTACATACAATATAAATAAAAAACAAAAACAAAAAAAAGATTTTGTGATGCCAAAAAATATCGACGTAATCATAGCAGTATTGACTAATTACGCTCTTGTACTGGGTATCATCACAGTGGATGGCGGTACTTTTCAGAGGCGGTATCGTACCAAATATGATTCATTAATATGGCGGTACTATACTAATACCGGTATACCGTACTACTAGGGGTGTAACGGTACACAAAAATTTCGGTTCGGTACATACCTTGGTTTAGAGGTCACGGTTTGGTTAATTTTCGGTACAGTATGAAAACAACAAAATATACATTTTTGGATTATTTATTTACCAAATTTGTAACATCTTCCACCAAAAATATTTTTCTTATTGGAATATTTGATGTGAAGTAATGGGAACCTTGGATAGGTCAATAATTCATAATAACATTGATTTTGATTCAATATTATGGTTTGAGCAATGACAGTTTGAAAGAAAAAAAAAAACAGCTTTGTTTTTTTAGTCAACATTGCAACTATTTCTAAATTACATTTAACTTTTAAGCTTTTTTATTTAACTTTTGTCATGTTTTTGTTTATTTTAATAGTATTTTCAGAATGTGCCGTGGGCCTTTAAAACATTAGCTGTGGGCCGCAAATGGCCTCCGGGGCACACTTTTGACAACCCAGCTTTAGATAATAAAAAAAAAATCTGATAAATCTATGGATAAAAAGCAGAGCCTGGCGACGCATGCGCGTTTATCATAACTCTCTCGCTGTCTGCCCCTCCCTCACGAATGCTGCTGCGTGCACAATTTGTTTTGTTTTTAACCCTTTCTTAACCCTGAACGTACATTGAAATTACCTAACTTAAAATGCCGGACATTTGAGGCATTTAAGAAACTCCACCCGGACAGCCCCGCAAAAGAAGACATGTCCGGTGAAAAGAGGACGTATGGTCAGTCTATCGTAGCCCGGTCGCTGTTAGCATGCCGTGTGTTGTGCCTCGGTGTGCATTGTTTACACAACATGCGGTACGCTACTTAATACAGTGGGGCAAAAAAGTATTTAGTCAGCCCCCGACTGTACAAGTTCTCCCACTTAAAATGATCACAGAGGTCTGTAATTTTCATCATAGGTACACTTCAACTGTGAGAGACAGAATGTGAAAAAAAAATCCAGGAATTCACATTGTAGGAATTTTAAAGAATTTATTTGTAAATTATGGTGGAAAATAAGTATTAGGTCAACCATTCAAAGCTCTCACTGATGGAAGGAGGTTTTAGCTCAAAATCTCACGATACATGGCCCCATTCATTCTTTCCTGAACACGGATCAATCGTCCTGTCCCCTTAGCAGAAAAACAGCCCCAAAGCATGATGTTTCAACCCCCATGTTTTACAGTAGGTGTGGTGTTCTTGGGATGCAACTCAGTATTCTTCTTCCTCCAAACACCACAAGTTGAGTTTATACCAAAAAGTTCTATTTTGGTTTCATCTGACCACATGACGTTCTCCAAATCCTCTGCTGTATCATCCATGTATCCATTTTGGTATAAACTCAAGTCGTCCTGTTTGGAGGAAGAAGAATACTGAGTTGCATCCCAAGAACACCATACCTACTGTGAAGAATGGGGGTGGAAACATCATGCATTGGGGCTGTTTCTCAGCTAAGGGGACAGGACGATTGATCCGTGTTAAGGAAAGAATGAATGGGGCCATGTATCGTGAGATTTTGAGCCAAAACCTCCTTCCATCAGTGAGAGCTTTGAATGGTTGACCAAATACTTATTTTCCACCATAATTTAGAAATAAATTCTTTAAAATTCCTACAATGTGAATTCCAGGATTTTGTTTTCACATTCTGTCTCTCACAGTTGAAGTGTACCTATGATGAAAATTACAGACCTCTGTCATCATTTTAAGTGGGAGAACTTGCACAATTGGTGGCTGACTAAATACTTTTTTGCCCCGTGTGGAAACTCGTTCGGTACACCTACGAACCGGACGGAAACCCCCGTACCGAAACGGTTCAATACGAATACACGTACCGCTACACCCCTATGTACAACCCTAGTACAATCCAAAGATTTGTTTTTGTACAGCGTCATTTTGTATATTATTCACTGTTAAAAGTGGCCTTCTGAGGCCAACCATAACTGCGATATGACCTTTAATGAACACAAGTTTGCCTGCTATATTTATCTGATTACTCCAATACTCAAACGAACGAATCGATAAGATTCCAAAAATATTTGATAGCTGCAGGATGTAAATATAGTCCAAAACCTCTCTGGTGGTAGAGGACTATTGAATCCAAATGATCGGGCCTTTATCTCTCTGAACAAGCGCTTAGGTCTCAAGCAGCTGAACGGTTTCTCCCGCAGTGACAGCTGCGGCCAGCAAACTCCTGTTCGCTCTGCGGGGCTATTTTAGATGTCGCAATCGGTCCCCCTTTGCGAGTGTTTCCTTTCTGCTTTTACGTCCAGATATAGACCCAAATCGGGGGTAGTTAAACCGAGCATCTCCTAAGTATATCGCCCCGGAGCGTGGCCTTTACGCGCTCCTCCGAACGCCTCATGCATTTTGCTTTTTTCCAGCTACAGTGCGGTTGTAGCCAATCTGTCAACTCGCCCCAACCATCCCCTTGGAGGTTAGCACCATGTTGATCTGCGGGCTCCAACGGTAGCCTCTGTAGGATATCACACTGTCAGGTTCTGTCTGAAGCCGTAATCCCTTTAAACCCGGACTTCTTGGAAGCATGACAACAGTGTGACCGGTCAAAACAATCGCACGGATCAGGGATTGTCAAACCGCGGCACGTGGGGCACAGAATTCATTCCTGTTGAGTACAAGCCACAAAAGTAGCAAAACTGGTGGTATCGGGTATCAAGCTTGATAACCACAGTGACATGTAGGATGAATTGATTAATGTGGAACCCGACTTAAACAAGTTAAAAAACTTATTTGGGTGTTACCATTTAGTGGTCGATTGTACGGAATATGTACTGTACTGTGCAATCTACTAATAAAAGTTTCAATCTAAATTTCAATCAATCAATAAATAAATAAAGGGGAAGCCAATTTCTGACTTCCTAAAGCAGTGTTGGAAATTACGCAACTTCACCTAACTGGTCCCAAAAATATTTTTTTTGCAAATCAATAATTATAATCTGCAAATAATGTGCCGCTGTCTAGTGTCTGCATACTTGCCAACCCTCCCAGATTTTCCGGGAGACTCCCGAAATTCAGTGCCTCTCCCGAAAATCTCCCGAAATTCAGGGGGTGGTGGAGGCCACGCCCCCTCCAGCTCCATTCGGACCTGAGTGAGGACAGCCTGTTTTCACGTCCGCTTTCCCACAATATAAACAGCGTGCCTGCCCAACGACGTTATAACTGTAGGATGTTCGAGGGCGAGTTCTTGGTTTCTTATGTGGGTTTATTGTTAGGCAGTTTCATTAACGTCCTTCGGCGTGGCAACAACACACAACAACAGCAGTCACGTTTTCGTCTGCCGTAAAGCAGTCCGTCTGGCGTAAACAGGAATGTTGTGACACTCTTAAACAGGACAATACTGCCATCTACTGTACATGCATATGGTTAGAAAAATAGTGACAAAGAATAGAACAAAGATGGACAATTCAACCCTTAAACTCAACAATGAGTAGATGAGTGTTATGTGTGTATATGTGTAAATAAATGAACACTGAAATTCAAGTATTTCTTTTGTGTATATATATATATATATAGCTAGAATTCACTGAAAGTCAAGTATTTCTTATGTATATATATATATAGATATGAAATACTTGACTCTTAACCATGCCCCACCTCCTGAAATCGGAGGTCTCAAGGTAGGCAAGTATGAGTGTCTGTGTATAGAACTCAGCAGGGTAACCATGTAGTACTCCATATCAGTAGGGGGCAGCAGGTTTCTCAGTTTTAACATTAAATATCTTGTCTTTGCAGTCTATTCAATTGAATATAGGTTGGAAAGGATTTGCAAATCAATGTATTCTGTTTTTATTTACCATTTAAACAACGTGCCAACTTCACTGGTTTTGGGGTTTGTACTATAAGCCAATTTAAATAATATGCACCAGGAGTTTGTTAGCGGAATATTTTCCCACCTTTGAGCAGTGGTTCTCAAAGTACCACATCAGGAAAAAACTCACCACCATAAGGACCAACATTAAAATACAGTAGCATACCAGTCCCAAGTATTTATTAAAAACAAGGCAGCGGTTTTATTTAACGCGTATATTTAATATTTTGGCCACTAGTGACATCACAGTTTGAACAGTAATACTGCATTTGAATATTTAATTGAAAGATTGAGGCTTACCACCAGATGGCACCGACGTACTATTAGTGGTGCACGTACCGCAGTTTGAGTATCTTTGCCTTTGAAGTTACTTGATTTGACCTTCATTTTGCTTGAAGAGATAAACAATTGTTTCACTTGTTTTTTTGTATTTATGCACACAAGAGTAGAAAAGAACGCCAAGTTAAGTTTCAATTTCGATGCCCGCCAAAGTGGAGAGGACCATTTTACAAAAGTCCCCAGACTATTGCTACTGTCTGTACTAACAGGAGGGAAGGGATTCACATGGCTGGGTGGATCTTGTGTGAGAGGAAAAGTCGTCTACAAAGTTCTACAAACAACGCGTCGAGGGTGGTTTTGTCGCGATCCCAATATGCAGAGACAGCATGCAGGTAGAAAGGTATGTAATGCTCAAGACAAAAATGAACAAAAGGCAAGTCCCGCTAGGAAAAGGCACTGAAGCATAGGGAAGGCTATGCGAAATGTAAATAAAACTGAACTGGCTACAAAGTAAGCAAAAACAGAATGCTGGACAACAGCAAAAACTTACAGTGTGTGTCCATACATGACAAGACGATCAACAATGACCCCACAAAGACGGATAGCGTCCGCACAACTGAAATAGTCTAGATCAGTGGTTCATAAATGGGGGTACTTGAAGGTATGCCAAGGGGTACGTGAGATTTTTTAAAAATATTGTAAAAATACCAACAATTCAAAAATCTTTTATAAATATATTTATTGAATACTTCAACAAAATATGAATGTAAGTTCATAAACTGTGAAAAGAAATGCAACAATGCAATATTCAGTGTTGACAGCTAGATTTTTTGTGGACATGTTCCATAAATATTGATGCTCAAGATTTCTTTTTTTGTGAAGAAATGTTTAGAATGAAGTTGATGAATCCGGATGGATCTCTATTACAATCCCCAAAGAGGGCACTTTAAGTTGATGATTACTTCTATGTGTAGAAATCTTTATTTATAATTGAATCACTTTTTTATGTTGTGTTCCGCTTCCCGGATCACAACCTTAGTCTGGTTTTTGAGTCCTTTTCGATTTTTTGATTGTTTTGGACTCTTCCGGTGCTGAGTTTGTGTGTGCACTTCCTTGTTTGTTGTTGTCACTGTGGTTACTTGATTTGTTCACCTGTTACTTGTTTCCTTACGCACACCTGTTGGTAATTGTTACTTTAGTATTTAAGTCTGTTTTCGACCTCAGTTCTTCCTGGATGGTTTGTTTTGCGGTAAGCAACAGTCACGTTGGAATTTGCTTATCTCTTGTACCTTTGCTAAGTAGCTCCTTAGCTTCCGTGCGCTCGGCACGGCTCTTGGACCTTTTGGACTGCATGGTAAGTTTAGCATTAGCTTCCATGCGCTCGGCACGCCTCTTGGACCTTTTGGACTGCATGGTAAGTTTAGCATTAGCTTCCTGTGCGTAGGCCCGCCCTTTTCTTTGCTGTTTTGTACCAGTGTTATTTTATCATTTTTATATTAAACCACGCTATTACCTGCTATTCCTGTCTGTCTGGTCCTTGTGCATCTTGGGGTGACACCACGCGCATCCACAATACGTTCCCAACGTAACAGTTTATTTTTACACAAGTTTTCAGTTATTTTTATATCCTTTTTTTCCAAATAGTTCAAGAAAGACCACTACAAATGAGCAATAATTTGCTCTGTTATACAATTTAATAAATCAGAAACTGATGACATAGTGCTGTATTTTACTTCTTTATCCGTTTTTTTTCAACCAAAAATGCTTTGCTCTGATTAGGGGGTACTTGAATTAAAAAATGTTCACAGGGGGTACATCGCTGAAAAAAGGTTGAGAACCACTGGTCTAGATTGCCAATACAAAGCAGGTCAGGCAATAGCACTCAAGCTGCTACAAGAAAACTCCAACAAAACAGGAAGCGCCACCAAAATAACAGCGCAAGACAGGAACTAAAGCACCACACATAGGAAAACAACAAACTAAAAACAAAAAGACAACCTGGTGGAGTTTCATATTTTTTAACGTTTCTGCTGGTGGTGTGCCTCCGAATTTTTTCAATGAAAAAAATGTGCCTTGGTTAAAAAAAGTCCTAAAGCAACACTAAGTAAATTTTCAACCTTAATAAAATATTTCAGAACTTTTGGGACAATACATGGACTTAGAACTAGATGAATGAGACCTGTGTCTGTATCGCGCTTAGTGGCACTTAGCAACGCTGACCTTTCTCCATTCGTTGAAAACGCCGAGGTGCGATTACTGCTGTCATGGCCGAAGCCCCGAAACGACCAAAGAAACGAAAAGTTGTTCCTACCCGGGTAATAGGACAGTCAGGATCAACATTGTCCCCTGCTTTCACTCGCTGTCGTGAGTTCAAATATGACGAGGCCTTGATTCTGTTAAAGCTAAACTAGCAAGCGACTATCGATGCTCAAATTAAGATGATAATGCTAATGTTAGCTATCAGAAATAAATAGTCACCAGTTTGATAGTTCGCAGTTCAACACTACTTCCTTCTAAATAACTCTCCCGCCAGCCTATCTTTGCTTCGGTCCTGCATCCGCCCCCGATACATTCTTGGTAGTAGCGTCATGTTTGTAGAGCAATCCGAGATCATTTCTTGATCGTGTCTGCTATTTAACATCTGCATAGCCATTAAAGACCTAATATTTGTGCCGATATTACAGCGGACATCATGTCAGTTTGATGCTATATGCGCTAGACCTTATGGGAAATGTGGTCTTTTTTTTTTAAAACACTACCTCTTTGTCTACCAGCGCCGCCAAAATCAACCAAAACTGAAAGTTCTCAAGTGGGGCTTTGAAGATGATTTTGTGAGCACTTATTTTCTGTGCTCCTTCAAGCTAATTAAGTGAATTCATGAACTCATATTACGTTTTGCATATGGCGAATGTTCATATTCATCTTGGAGAAAGCAAACCACCAAGTTTAAATCAAATAGTGGTATTTCAGTTTGAGCACATAATGAGATAAGGCGCCTTAGCAGGTGCATTAGACCACTTCTCGTAGGAAAGAGGCCCTAACTGGGACTTTGGTATGCAAAAGTGATAGGCCTATCCTTGAGAAGAGACTACTTGTTCAGCTCAACGCCAACATTTAAGTTATGACTTCGAGCAGTTGTTTTTCAGACACTTACACACAAACTCCTCCTTTTATGGTCAGGATGTGCTGTCCTGACTTACCACACACCCAGAAACAGAAAAGAGGAATACAACTGATGTTTTGGCTTCTCCAAGTAAGGAGTGCCTCGTTGTTTTATTTTACTTGATCTCCTCCAGGTACTGCAGTCCTGTATAATGATGCTTGCTTGTAATAAAGCAACTTTTTGTTTAGCAAAGCGTCTCCGACGTCTCTTTTGATTAGCATGCCAGCAGATATGAAGAAATGCTGTTTTTCTTTGTGTGTTTAGCTGCTAGTCCCCTGTCAGCCTGGGCCGCCAAAAATGAGCCAGAGAGGATCAACATTTGTGATCGGAATTGAAAGGCATTATTCGGCAATGGCCGATCACTATCGCTGTGAATCTTTTCGCACCACACGATTCAATTCTTGGGGGTAACGATTCAAAATCCATACTTTTTTGATAACATTGTATGCCAGTTATATGATTAATTACATTCCTCCATAAGTTAACAGCTCTGATCATTTTTTATATGACTTTAAAGAAAACTGGTTGTGTTTATTAAAATGCTTCCCAAACATTTAATAAAGGTAAATACAAAAAAAGGCAACAAGAGAGGGATCCAACGCTCCTCTTCTCTAAAAAAAAAAATATGTACAGCAGATATCTACATCTGTAATACTTTCTTGTAAACATTTGATGTATATTACTGTAAATGGAAAATCAGTACTGCTGTTTTTATGGTTGAAAAAAGGCAGCTCAGTTGCCAGAATTTTACTGCAAAATTTACATTTGTTATTTTACTGTAAAAAAAAAAAAACCCTGCAATTTTACAGTAAAATGTTGGCACCTGAGCACTACTGTTTTTATGGTTAAAAAAAGGTAGCTCAGTCGTCAAAATTTTACTGTAAAATTAAATATATTTTTTTTACTGTAGATAAAATAAAAAACCTGCAATTTTACGGTAAAATTTTGGCATCGGATCTGCCAGTTTTTGTTTTTTTTACAGCAACTTTTTCGGTGTATTACTGTAAATGCCAATTGAGAAAAAAGCTGTAAAAACCACGGTAAATTTCACAATTTTACCATGAAATCTATTGCTACTTTTAAATTGCACAATTTGATGTAGAACTCAAACAAATCAACAACTGCAGATTTTTTGGTGTTATAATCTAAATGTCAAAGCGGCACCACATTCTGTTACAGTAAAAAAGTACTGTTTTTTTTTTACCCATTTAGAGAAAAAAACAGTAAATTTCACATTTTTACCATGAAATCTATTGCTACTTTTACATTGCACAATTTGATGGATAACTTGCTTCACAAGATTGGTAATAAAAGTTAAAAACAGCATCAGACTTTGTGATTTATTCTGGGGGCTACAGTACATTACATTGCTTTATTTTTTTTTCAAGTCAAAAACAAACACCACTCTCAATTACATTAAGGAGAAACCTTGTTATTCATAGACTCCTGAATTATGACACCCCACACTGAACTTAATGTCGCCACCCCATATACACATCCATAATATATTGATGTGCATTAAAAAATATTTTGTTAACCTAATTTGGTTTAAAATGGCTTAATTAATCACCTGGGCAGCACAGGTATCATATAAGCAAAAATTGGTTCCATTATTAAACAATGAACAGTACCGAAAACTAGTACCGGTAAGTATGGGGTATTGATTGCCAGGTTTCGGGAATTGGTACCAAGTTAGTTTGAATGTGAAACGTACACATCCCTATAAGTGGTAGGGATGGGTGCCGGATCCATTTGTCACGGCCCGAGTACGCCGGCCGCGTGTCAGTCCGGCTGCAGCAAGCAGCTGCAATCAATCGCCAGCAATTAGCGCACCTGTCACTGATCAGAGGAACTGCCTTCATAAGCCTGTACAATCTGCTATCCCGGGCCAGAACGTAGTTATCTGTTCGAGTACACAACCCCTTTGTTATTAGTATTTATTTCTATTTAAAAAATGGTTTGAATGTTTGATAATATATTTTTGTCAACATAATTTGCGATAGAAATAAATAATACATTTAACTAAGCACAGTTACCGTACTTTATTGATGCATATTATTTCCAAATAAAATGAAGTGGCGGGCCACATCTGGCCCCTGGGGCCTTGAGATGACACCTGTGTTTTAGGAAGACGTGTCAACACAATAGTTTCAAAGAGAAATATAACGTCGGGGAAAGGTTTCAAGTAAAGAACAGCTGGTTCCGCTGTCAGCCAGGGTATTTGTTGTTAGGGCGATCCACGTAATTCAACTTTCCATTAAGAGATTTGAGTCGGGCTGGCAGAGAGCGGCGAGATTCCTCGGCCATCAGGTGACAAGAGGTTTATTTTTGCGTTGGGGGGCCCACGACGTCCTGATATGCATAACACAACATGGGGACTGGATGTTCTATTTGAGGCGCCCTTTTCGAGTTACTAGCCGACCAGGTATGGAGTCTGATCTACGCCGCATTCATGTGCGTAGACCAGGGGTGTCCAAAGTGCGGCCCGCAGGTCATTTTTTAACGGCCCCACGGCCCAGTTCAAAAATACGATTGAAAAAAAAAAATTAAAACATAAAAAGTGTAATGAAAGAGCAAACAGGTGAAATGTAACAAGAAAATATTGCAATAATTACTCCAATAACACAAAGCTGCCAGGCAGGCCGTTTCTTTCTTTAAAACATAATAATGAATCAAAATCTATGCCATTATGAATTATTTACCTATTCAAGGCTCCAAAAAAAAAATCACATTAAATATTCCACTTTGAGATATTTTTGGGGAGGAGATTTTGCATGTTTTGTGTTACGTATATATAAAGTGAAGTGAATTATATTTATATAGCACTTTTTCTCTAATGACTCAAAGCGCTTTACATAGTGAAACCCAATATCTAATTTTTACTTTTAAACCAGTGTGGGTGGCACTAGGAGCAGGTGGGTAAAGTGTCTTGCCCAAGGACACAACGGCAGTGACTAGGATGGCGGAAGCGGGGATTGAACCTGCAACCCTCAAGTTGCTGGCATGGCCGCTCTACCAACCGAGCTAAACCGCCCAAACAACAATACAACTTATAATTGACGGATAGATCCGAAGGTGATCTCGAGATTATTGTGTTAAAAGTAAAAATATCTACATATAATTTATGTTTTTAAACATTTCAATGAGTAGGGCCATTTTTGATCGCAAAAATTTTAACGTGATTTCTTTTTAAGTGTCATTGCTCAAAAATAAAAAGAATAAAATCAATAGTGTTATGAGTAATTTACCTTTTTAAGGCTCCAATTCTTATATGATCTCAAATATTCCACTTAAAAATTTTATTGGGTGAAAACATTGCATATTTTGTGTTTTTTCCATAAAAAAACAGGGTTTTCTTTGACAAAAAGAGCATGCAATTTAAATCTTTAAAAATCTTATATTGACAGAATGACCTAATGTTGATCTAGATCAGGGGTCACCAACCTTTTTGAAACAAAGAGCTACTTCTTGGGTGCTGATTAATGCGAAGGGCTACCAGTTTGATACACACTTAAATAAATTGCCAGAAATAGCCAATTTGCTCAATTTACCTTTAATAAATAAATCTATATATATATAAAAAAATGGGTATTTCTGTCAGTCATTCCGTCTTACATTTTTTTTCCTTTTACGGAAGGTTATTTTTGTAGAGAATAAATAATGAAAAAAAAACACTTAATTTGACGGTTTAAAAGAGGAGAAAACACACAAAAAAATGTAAAATACATTTTGAAACATAGTTTATCTTCAATTTCGACTCTTTAAAATTCAAAATTCAACCGAAAAAAATTAAGAGAAAAACTAGCTAATTCGAATCTTTCTGAAAAAAATTATGGATCATCATTAGTAATTTTTCCGGATTATGATTAATTTTAGAATTTTGATGACATGTTTTAAATAGGTTAAAATCCAATCTTCACTTTGTTATAATATATAATAAATTGGACCAAGCTATATTTCTAACAAAGACAAATCATTATTTCTTCTAGATTTTCCAGAACAAAAAATTCAAAAGAAATTCTAAAGACTTTGAAATGAGATTTAAATTTGATTCTACAGATTTTCTAAATTTGCCAGAATAATTTTTTTTTAAATTTTAATCATAATAAATTTGAAGAAATATTTTACAAAAATTCTTCATCGAAAAAACAGAAGCTAAAATGAAGAATTAAATTAAAATGTATTTGTTATTCTTTACAATAAAAGTAAAAAAATACTTGAACATTGATTTGAATTGTCAGGATAGAAGAGAAAGGAATTTAAAAGGTAAAAAGGTATATGTGTTTAAAAATCCTAAAATCATTTTTAAGGTTGTATTTTTTCTCTAAAATTGTCTTTCTGAAAGTTACAAGAAGCAAAGTACAAAAATAAATGATTTTATTTAAACAAGTGGGGACCAAGTCTTTAAAATATTTTCTTGGATTTTCAAATTCTATTTGAGTTTTGGCACTCCACCCGGAAAAGGGTGGAGTGCCATCTCCGGGTTGGGGAGGAGACTCTGCCCCAACTGGAGGAGTTCAAGTACCTAGGAGTCTTGTTCACGAGTGAGGGAAGAGTGGATCGTGAGATCGACAGGCGGATCGGTGCGGCGTCTTCAGTAATGCGGACGTTGTACCGATCCGTTGTGGTGAAGAAGGAGCTGAGCCGGAAGGCAAAGCTCTCAATTTACCGGTCGATCTACGTTCCCAACCTCACCTATGGTCATGAGCTTTGGGTCATGACCGAAAGGATAAGATCACGGGTACAAGCGGCCGAAATGAGTTTCCTCCGCCGTGTGGCGGGGCTCTCCCTTAGAGATAGGGTGAGAAGCTCTGCCATCCGGGAGGAACTCAAAGTAAAGCCGCTGCTCCTCCACATCGAGAGGAGCCAGATGAGGTGGTTTGGGCATCTGGTCAGGATGCCACCCGAACGCCTCCCTAGGGAGGTGTTTAGGGCACGTCCAACCGGTAGGAGGCCACGGGGAAGACCCAGGACACGTTGGGAAGACTATGTCTCCCGGCTGGCCTGGGAACGCCTCGGGATCCCCCGGGAAGAGCTAGACGAAGTGGCTGGGGAGAGGGAGGTCTGGGTTTCCCTGCTTAGGCTGTTGCCCCCGCGACCCGACCTCGGATAAGCGGAAGATGATGGATGGATGGATATTTGAGTTTTGTCTCTCTTAGAATTAAAAATGTCAAGCAAAGCGAGACCAGCTTGCTAGTAAATAAATACAATTTAAAAAATACAGGCAGCTCACTGATAAGTGCTTCTATTTTTAGAACAGCGGGCGACTCATCTGGTCCTTACGGGCTATCTGGTGCCCGCGGGCACCGCGTTGGTGACCCCTGATCTAGAGGTTTAAAACTTAAAAAAAAAATACAAATAATAATACTGAATAATGACACATTTTTAATATATTTTTTTTTTTGACCAAAATCCTGTGGAGGACTAAATGTATATTTTTTTATACATATATTGTATTGGTTTTTAAAAGAAAAACATATCAAAATGGCCCCCGCTTGCTTTGATTTTTCAGTGGAAAAAGTTTGGACACCCCTGGCATAGACGGTATGCCTTTAAAAAAAAAAAATCATTTAAAAAAAAAAAGAAAAAAAAAAGGGATGTGACGCAGCCGCCGGGAAAAGAGGATGAAGACCCCCCCCCCCCCCCCACCCGCCACTCCCCCCCACCCCCACACTCCATTGCTGCAAAGCGTGGGCCCTAAAAATAGCCGTGGCCTTTTGGCTGCTGCGGTAATAATAGCAAGCAAGACATGCGATGAAAGGGCTGGAGTGTGTGAACTCATACGAGTGAAGATATAATCACGATATTATCGATGATAGATGGTGAAACACAAGACTAAATAACGAAGGAAGCAGAGTGGGTGGTCCCCACTAAACCTCATTTTGGTTGAAATTGTCTCTGTGGTTCCTACTTGAGTTATTGGCAGGTCCATATCAACAATAAGGCAAAATAACCTTTTTTTAATTTAATTTCCGGATTTTACTTTGGTTGCTTCTTTGAGGACTGGAAGAAATCTGTAGTGTCATACCAAACCATCCATCCATCCATTTTCTACCGCTTGTTCCCTTTTGGGGTCGCGGGGGGCGCTGGCGCCTATCTCAGCTACAATCGGGCGGAAGGCGGGGTACACCCTGGACAAGTCACCACCTCATCGCAGGGCCAACACAGATAGACAGACAACATTCACACTCACATTCACACACAACAGTGTTGCCAATCAAGCTATCCCCCACGCATTCACGAGGAGGACATGCAAATTCCACACAGAAAGATCCCGAGCCTGGATTTGAACCCAGGACTGCAGGACCTTCGTATTGTGAGGCAGACGCACTAACCCCTCTGCCACCGTGAAGCCCCATACCAAACCAAAAATGTGACTAAATAACCTACAGTACATTACAGGGCTTCACTTTCCCCACATTTTGTAATGTTATTCCAAAATGGACTAAATTCATTTTTGTCCTCAAAATTCTACACATAATGACAATGTGAAGTTTTTTTTTTTTTGCTTTTGCAAATTTATTAAAAATACATTAAAAAACAGCCTTTGCTCAATACTTTGTTGATGCACATTTGGCAGCAATTACAGCCTCAAGTATTTTTGAATACTTTCAATAAGGCAAATAACCTTTTTTTTTTTTTTTAATTCCCAGAGTTTTGCTTCTCTGAGGACTGCAAGTAATATGTAGTGTCATACCAAACCAAACATGTAACTAAATAACCTACAGTGCATCCGGGAAAGTATTTACAGGGCTTCACTTTCCCCACATTTTGTAGTGTTATACCAAAATGGAATAAACGCATTTTTGTCCTCAAAATTCTACACATAATGACAATGTGAAAAGTTATTTTTTTAACTTTTTGAAATGTATTACAAATACATTAAAAAAACAGCCTTTGCTCAATATTAAAGCAACCTTTGGCAGCAATTACAACCTGAAGTCTTTTTAAATACAATCATAGAGGCAAAGAACCTTTTTTTTTTTTTAATTTCCAAATTTTTGCTTCTTTGAGCACCGGAAGTAATCTGTAGTGTCCTACCAAACCAAAAATGTGACTAAATAACCTACAGTACATTACAGGACTTCACTTTTCCCACATTTTGTAATGTTATTCCAAAATGGAATAAATTCATTTTTGTCCTCAAAATTCTACACATAACGACAATGTGAAAAGTAATTTTTTTTTTTACTTTTGCAAGTTTATTAAAAATACATTAAAAAACAGCCTTTGCTCAATACTTTTTTGATGCACCTTTGGCAGCAATTACAGCCTCACGTCTTTTTGAATATGATCAATAAGGCAAATAACCTTTATTATTATTATTATTTTTTTAATTCCTAGAGTTTTGCTTCTCTGAGGACTGCAAGTAATATGTAGTGTCATGCCAAACCAAAATGTGACTAAATAACCTACAGTGCATCCGGGAAAGTATTTACAGGGCTTCACTTTACCCACATTTGGTAATGTTATACCAAAATGGAATAAATGCATTTTTGTCCTCAAAATTCTACACATAATGACAATGTCCATCCATCCATCCATCATCTTCCGCTTATCCGAGGTCGGGTCGCGGGGGCAGCAGCCTAAGCAGGGAAGCCCAGACTTCCCTCTCCCCAGCCACTTCGTCTAGCTCTTCCCGGGGGATCCCGAGGCGTTCCCAGGCCAGCCGGGAGACATAGTCTTCCCAACGTGTCCTGGGTCTTCCCCGTGGCCTCCTACCGGTTGGACGTGCCCTAAACACCTCCCTAGGGAGGCGTTCGGGTGGCATTCTGACCAGATGCCTGAACCACCTCATCTGGCTCCTCTCGATGTGGAGGAGCAGCGGCTTTACTTTGAGTTCCTCCCGGATGGCAGAGCTTCTCACCCTATCTCTAAGGGAGAGCCCCGCCACTCGGCGGAGGAAACTCATTTCGGCCGCTTGTACCCGTGATCTTATCCTTTCGGTCATGACCCAAAGCTCATGACCATAGGTGAGGTTGGGAACGTAGATCGACCGGTAAATTGAGAGCTTTGCCTTCCGGCTCAGCTCCTTCTTCACCACAACGGATCGACACAGCGTCCGCATTACTGAAGACGCCGCACCGATGCGCCTGTCGATCTCACGATCCACTCTTCCCCCACTCGTGAACAAGACTCTGAGGTACTTGAACTCCTCCACTTGAGGACTTGATGCACCTTTGGCACCAATTACAGCCTCAAGTCTTTTTGAATACGATCGATAAGGATTATAACCTTTTTTGTTTTTAATTTTTATTTTTTTTATTTTCTGATTTTTGCTTCTTTGAGGACTGAAAGTAATATGTAGTGTCATACCAAACATGTGACTAAATAATAAAAACGTAATAATAATAAAACCCTAATTTATATCGCGCTTTTCTAGACACTCAAAGAAGTTGGACTCAACATTCATTCACACCTGGTGGTGGTAAGCTACATCAGTAGCCACAGCTGCCCTGGGGTAGACTGACGGAAGCGTGGCTGCCAGTTTGCACCTCCACCCCCTCCGACCACCACCTATCATTCATTCATTCACCAGTGTGAGCGTCACCGGGGGCAAAGGGTGAAGTGTCCTGCCCAAGGACACAACGGCAGCGATTTTTTTGGATGTCAATAGGTGGGAAGCGAACCTGCAACCCTCAGGTTTCTAGCCGGCCGCTCTACCCACTACGCCATGCCGCCCCTAATGACCTACAGTGCATCCGGGAAAGTATTTACAGGGCTTCAAAATGGAATAAATTATTTTTTGTCCTCAAAATTCTACACATAACGACAATGTGAATTTTATTTTTTTTTGAAAATTTATTAAAAATAGATTTAAAAAAAGACTGCCTTTGCTCAATACTCTGTCAATGCACCTTTGGCAGCAATTACAGCCTCAAGTCTTTTTGAATACGATGCCCCAAGCTTGGCACACCTATCTTTTGGGCAGTTTCTTCCATTCCTCTTTGCAGCACCTCTCAAGCTCTATCAGGTTGGATGGGATGTGTTGTTTTTCATCCAGGATGTCGCTATACATCGCTTCATTCATCTTTCCCTCTATCCTGACTAGTCTCCTAGTTCTTGCCGCTGAAAAACCATCCCCACATCATGATGCTGCCACCGCCATGCTTCACAGTAAGGATGTTTTTTTGCCTGGTTTCCTCCAAACATGATGCCTGGGGACATCTCTGCGCTGCTGATCCGCCTCCGCTTGGGATGGTTTCCTGCTGGCTCCGCTGTGAACGGGACTCTCGCTGCTGTGTTGGATCCGCTTTGGACTGGAATCTCGCGACTGTGTTGGATCCATCATGGATTGAACTTTCACAGTATCATGTTAGACCCGCTCGACATCCATTGCTTTCCTCCTCTCCAAGGTTCTCTAGTCATCATTGTCACCGACGTCCCACTGAGTGTGAGTTTTCCTTGCCCTTATGTGGGCCTACCGAGGATGTCGTAGTGGTTTGTGCAGCCCTTTGAGACACTAGTGATTTAGGGCTATATAAGTAAACATTGATTGATTGATTGATTATTGCCAAAGAATTCAATCTTTGTCTCATCAGACCAGAGAATTTTGTTTCTCATGATCTGAGAGTCTCTCAGGTGCATTTTGGCAAACTTGTTCCTAAGAAATGGCTGATTGGTGGCTTGCTACAGAGATGGTTCTCCTCTCTCCACAGAGGAACGCTGTAGCTCTAACAACGTGACGATCGGTTTCTCAGTCACCTCCCTGACGAGACTAAGATGAACGCAGCAATGTACGGAGACATCCTGGATGAAAACCAACGCTTACGATCCATGGGAGAAACTGCCCAAAAGATAGGAGTGCCAAAGTTTGTGGCATCATATTCAAAAAGACTTGAGGCTGTAATTGCTGCTAAAGGTGCATCAACAAGGCTTCACGGTGGCAGAGGGGTTAGTGCGTCTGCCTCACAATACAAAGGTCCTGAGTAGTCAGGGTTCAATCCCGGGCTCGGGATCTTTCTGTGTGGAGTTTGCATGTTCTCCCCGTGAATGCGTGGCTTCCCTCCGGGTACTCCGGCTTCCTCCCACTTCCAAAGACATGCACCTGGGGATAAGTTGATTAGCAACACTAAATTGGCCCTAGTGTGTGAATGTTGTCTGTCTATCTGTGTTGGCCCTGCGATGAGGTGGCGACTTGTCCAGGGTGTACCCTGCCTTCCGCCCGATTGTAGCTGAGATAGGCGCCAGCGACCCCGAAAGGGAATAAGCGGTAGAAAAATGGATGGATGGATGGTGCATCAACAAAGTATTGAGCAAACACTGTGAATACGTATTTACATGTGATGTTTTACTTTTAACAAACGTGCAACAATTTTTGAGAAAACATATTTTACATTGTCATTATGGGGTATTGTCTGTAGAATTTTAAGGAATAAGACTGTAACATTACAAAATGTGGAAAAGGTGAAGCGCCGTCAATACTTTCCGGATGCCGTCTAGGCAATCCACACTACACCTCTATCAATCTGTCATATTCGTTAAAAGAAAACCTTTTTAAGTCGTCACTGTGACTCTGCTTGGATGATTGGCGGGGAGCTGGAACTATTTTTCAAGAAAGGTTCCGATTTCATTGTTGCTACTTTGATAACAGGCAGTAATCTTTAGTGTCATACCTGGCATTCGTGCGATCGTTGACTGGGTATTCACTTTCATATCTGCATACCTTGAGGACATTCAGATTTTAGTAATGGTCCAGGTTTCACTTTGCTACCCATGTGGATCATTTGAAAAATTCCAGGTCCTTGCCGTGGAAGACAAGTAACTACTTAGAATGTTTTGAATTTTCCCTATGGTTGCTTCTTTGATCTCTGGCAGTAATCTGTAGTGTCGTACCAGGCATTCGCGCAATTGCACAACTGGGTATTCGCAACAATTTAATACCCTTTTACTCTTTTATCCTGCACTACCACAATCTAATGTAACGGAATTTCTTTCTTACCTGTAGTATATAGTTAAAATTTGAATGACAATAAAGGAAGACTAAGTCTAAGTACCCTACAGAAAGTTTCGGGTTTTGATGTGGTTCCTGCTTGGATGATTGGCATATCAAAGTAAAGTAATATCAAAGTAAAGTACCAATGATTGTCACACACACACGAGGTGTGGTGAAATTATTCTCTGCATTTGACCCATCACCCTTGCTCACCCCCTGGGAGGTGAGCAGTGAGCATCAGCGGTAGCCCCACCCGGGAATCACTTTGAGGTAATTTAACCCCCAATTCCAACGCTTGATGCTGAGTGCCAAGCATTGAGGTAATGGGTCTCATTTTTTATAGTCTTTGGTATGACTCGCCGGGGTTTGAACTCACAACCTACCGATCTCAGGGCGGACAATCCAACCACGAGGCCACTGAGTAGGTATTTGCGCGATTGTTTTCGGAGTTGTTTTTTGCATGAGCATTAGGACCAAGTACCTGGTATCAGTTCATTAAACAGTACAGCAAAAAACTACTTAAAAATGTCAAAGTTTGCTTTAGGAATGCCTAACAACCAGTTTTACAACACTCTGAAATGTTGTTTTTTTTTTAAACCTGGTTGGCAGCCCACATACTTTGGGAAAACTGTGTTTTAGTAACGCCTATAAGTTAAAAACTAGAGACATTTGTTTCAGGCAAACATTCAGGACTTGCACCTGACCGCAGGTTCAAGTCTCTTTGATTAAGAGTTTTAGGTTCTTTTAAGACCAAGTAGTAGGAAAATTTGAATACTCACATTCATGGCCATCAGTTTTTTCGCCCTCCATGCAGATCCGATTGACTCTTCAGAGGATGTAGCCAGACCTACCAGGCCCCTCTGGCCTTCCCGGTTCCTGGACTGCATCTCCTTAAGTCCGTTCGACCCACCGGGGGAACTCCTGTCGATCTGCACCCCGGCCAGACCCTCCACCAGGCGACTGAGGGCCTCCAGCTTGGAGCGCAGCAGCAGGTTCTCCTCCTGAAGCATGTTAACGGCTTCGACCAGGGGTCGGTTGGAGCTGCTCATTTCATCGACACGCTGCTCGATGCGCTGCTTGAAGGCGCTCACGTCCACGTGGACTTCCTTCACGGCCGCCTGCAAGGTGGTGTTGAAGCGGGCCACAGCCTCGTTCATCAGCTTCTCCGCGGGACCTTTGGCGCATTCGTCCATGGCTTTTTTCGGGTAGTCTCACCTGGATGAATCTAAATGCAAGTGTTGTCGATTTAGGACTCTCTTGTTCTTTATCTTTCAACAGATACCAACTTGGTCCATACTTAGAATCCAGCAGGTTGAACTATTAAAAGGATCACAAGTCTTTGCCAGCTACTTTTAAGTCTAATCAAAGCTCTTGGACTTCTTTCAACTTGACTCTTCTTTCTGTTCTAGCTTCTATTTAGAAGGTATTTATAAATAATGGAAAAAAAACCTCCACATCAAGTCATGACGGAGGGTAACATCACACAATCGGATCAGGTTCCTTAAATGAAACGGAAGGATGCATGCTCAGACCGACCATCCGCAAGGAACTGGCTTCTGTCCCATCCCGGTCTTTGCCCCAGCTCAGTGGCTCATTTGTGTTTGAGAGCAACAGGTTTGTCTATGTATTTTGGGACTTAAAGGGGGCGTAGGCTAAGAAAATGAGTAGGCGGGGCCAGGATTATTTATGTTGGGACTCTTTGCCACTGGTGCAAATTCTAGTTTATCCCAAACGTCTTTAAAGGGCTTCTTCTGCCACACCAAAACTATCGAAGTGTGCCAACAAGGTTGGACCCCTTCGATTGTTCAAATCGTGATGCCAAGAAGAAGGAATTTTGCAACTGTTGTCACTCCAGTAGCTCAGCTTCAGATTGACTCAACAGTGCCTCAAAGTGGAAGAGATGTGGAATTACATCTGAAAGTTAAAGTACCACTGATAGTCCACTAGGTGTGGTGAAATTAACCTCTGCATTTGACCCATCGCCCTGTTCCACCCCCTGGGAGGTGAGGGGAGCAGTGAGCAGCAGTGGTGGCCGTGCTCGGGAATCAATTCGGTGATTTAACCCCCAATTCCAACCATTGATGCTAAAGATGAAGAAAACAAGGATGCTACTATAATGAGTATTTCATTTTGGGACAAGTTGTTCAATCACTACTACTACTTTGTATGAATTAAGGACGCTGAAGGTTAAATTCAAAAGACTATCAAATCAAGTTTATTGATTTCTTTTAAAGGGGTGCTCCAGGTTTACAAGTAGAAGATGAAAGCTCATGTAACTCTGCTTACATAAGATATTTCCAGTCAAAAAATTTGAACCACAAAACAAGGTCCGTGCCATCCAATTTTTTTGCTATTATTTTACTGGTGGGGATTTTTTTTTTTTATTGAAAAAAAAAAAAAAAACGGGGACAGGGGCGAGAAGTGTAAAGAGATTGTGCCCGTGGTGCGTTCAAAGACCCCATGTGTTAAAAAGAAATACAATTCCGAAAGCTACAAAATCGACTAAAACAAAAAAAAAAGCGCACAGCAAACAAATTTAAGACATTATTATATGCATTCTTTGATGGCCTAACCATGAATTACGTAAAAAAAAATTGTGGATTAAAAACACAATGTAAAACCCATGCTAATAAATGAACCAGAATCAATTTGTAATCACCTCTAAGGGACGGAAATTGAATACGCGATTGTTTAGTTAATGATATATATGCTGGTGATGATAACCGTAGAGTCACAACCTGTAAACACCCCCTGCCGACTTTTTCCTTTCACACCGGGATTTGTCACACAAAGAAATGTTTTCCACAAGGCACCGGGAACCAAATCGGGCTCGTTGTCCGCAGATCCAAATCTTCCCGCCAGTATCACATCACAGCTCAAATACTTGTGCATTTTTAGCAGAACGGTGCTGCATTCATATCATCACGGAAGAAAAGGGGGGAAAGAAGGAAAGTAATGACGCTACATTGGTTAAATTATTTAAATACCACTCAATTCCGAATATAGCCTGAAATCAATTACTACAGAACCGTAATGGAAATTTTCACTTTAAAAAAATTTTTTTTTTTTTAAGCTTTGAAAAGTTAAGTTTCGAGCTTTAGCATTTAGCAACATCCTCGGTATCAGCTAAATATTCCTAAAACTACTAAAAAGTGCTCCGCTTCTGTCACTTGGATACTGTAGGCCAGGTAGCGGTTAAACCTCCAAAAGAAAACCTTCCGGCTGTTTACATTAGCGCTGCTACCGGAAACCATTTTTTTGGGGGACAACAGAAACTAAGTCCAACTTTTAACCCGACGCTAATATTTTTAGCACGGCAGCGATGCGACCCCTGGAAATAGTGTTAAGCATTCACATCTAATCTACAAAAATCGTAAAGTTATCTTACTCTACTGTCGCCGTTGAATATTAAGAATTAGGATTTCGCGAGTAATCCTAAACCAACATGCTATCGCTAACGTGTAGCGACGCCCTCCCGTTTTTAAATGTTGTAGCTGCCCTATAGCCACTGACATCTATTTTTATGTTCATTAGACATGTGTGAAATAATGCAGAGTATGAATGGACAATTTAAGGAAATATTTATCTAATGTATCAAGACGTAAAAAAAAATAAATACAAACCCCGTTTGCATATGAGTTGGGAAATTGTGTTAGATGTAAATATAAACGGAATACAATGATTTGCAAATCCTTTTCAACCCATATTCAGTTGAATGCACTACAAAGACAAGATATTTAATGTTCAAACTCAAAAACTTTTTTTTTTTTTCAAACAATAATTAACTTAGAATTTCATGGCTGCAACACATACCAAAGTAGTTGGGAAAGGGCATGTTCACCACTGTGTTACATCACCTTTTCTTTTAACAACACTAAAATATTTGGGAACTGAGAAAACTAATTGTTGAAGCTTTGAAAGTGGAATTATTTCCCATTCTTGTTTTATGTAGAGCTTCAGTCGTTCAACAGTCCGGGGTCTCCGCTGTCGTATTTTACGCTTCATAATGCGCCACATATTTTCGATGGGAGACAGGTCTGGACTTCAGGCGGGCCAGGAAAGTAGCCACCCTCTTTTTTTACGAAGCCACGCTGTTGTAACACGTGCTGAATGTGTCTTGGCATCGTCTTGCATGAAACAGACGGCGCTTAGATGGCAGCATATGTTGTTCCAAAACCTGTATGTGCCTTTCAGCGTTAATGGTGCCTTCACAGATGTGTAAGTTACCCATGCCTTGGGCACTAATGCACCCTCATACCATCCCAGATGCTGGCTTTTGAATTTTGCGTCGATAACAGTTTGGATGGTTTGCTTCCCCTTTGGTCCGGATGACACAATGTCGAATATTTCCAAAAACAATTTGAAATGTGGACTCGTCAGACCAAAGAATCCTTTTCCATTTTGCATCAGTCTATCTTAGATGATCTCCGGCCCAGAGAAGCCGGCGGCGTTTCTGGATATTGTTGATAAATGGCTTTCGCTTTGCATAGTAGAGCTTTAACTTGCACTCACAGATGTAGCCACAAACTGTATTTAGTGACAGTGGTTTTCTGAAGTGTTCCTGAGCCCATGTGGTGATATCCTTTAGAGATTGTTGTCGGTTTTTGATACAGGGATCGAAGGTCACGGTCATTCAATGTTGGTTTCCGGCCATGCCGCTTATGTAGAGTGATATCTCCAGATTCCCTGAACCTTTTGATGATATTATGGACCGTAGATGTTGAAATCCCTAAATTTCTTGCAATTGCACTTTGAGAAACGTTGTTCTTAAACTGTTGACTATTTGCTCACGCAGTTGTGGACAAAGGGGTGTAACTCGCCCCATCCTTTCTTGTGAAAGACTGAGCATTTTTTGGGAAGCTGTTTTTATACCCAATCATGGCACCCACCTGTTCCCAATTAGCCTGCACACCTGTGGGATGTTCCAAATAAGTGTTTGATGAGCTTTCCTCAACTTTATCATAATTCATTGCCACCTTTCCCAACTTCTTTGTCACGTGTTGCTGGCATCAAATTCTAAAGTTGATGATTTGCAACAAAAAAATAAATATCAGTTTGAACATCAAATATGTTGTCTTTGTAGCATATTCAACTTACTCAATACTCAATTTGCAAATCATTGTATTCCGTTTATATTTACATCCAACACAATTTCCCAATTCATTTGGAAACGGGGTTTGTATGAGGATGAGATGCATTTTCTTCACATTACTCAAGTTGCTATGACGGACTAAAGTGCCTGACAGTCTTTGGTTTGCCAACCAGTACAAAAAAATGAAGCCCCGCTAAGCATGTCGGTCTACGTTAGGACAAATCTACGGGAGAAATGACAAAACAAGACAGATCTGTGCTAAAGTTGAGATTGAACCGAGTCGTCACAGTGTCAAAATAGACCGTAATCAAGTTATTTATCTACATCAAACCCTGAGGATATAGGATCAACTTAAGACGCGCTGCGTCGCGTTAATTACAAAACGGCGCCAATCTTTTATTTTCAGAGTAAGGAAGGGATTCATCTGGTTCCATTCCTGGGTGGATCTCACTTGGTGTGCAATGCAGTCTGCTGAAAAATATGAAAGGTGCCATTCTACATAGCAACTGACGCTGTGGTCAAAGTTCAGGCATGTAGCATAAAAAAAAAAAAAGGGGAAAAACTGACAAAAAGAAGAATATTTGAAGAATGAGGACGACATTTCCTGCGATTGGGTGCTTTTATTTATTCTGATCTACCAACCTCTTTTGGCTGTCTTTTTGTCTACATTTACACTGTGCCAAATTGGGTGTTTTCGTAATCAGATTTTTTTCAGCTTGCTGTTTAAACTCCAAGTAAAAAGTGATCTTTATCAGACTCCATTTTAAACGCGCACGGGCCCTAATGTGGCCCCGACCTCACTCGCATGCGCACTTGACCGGATTCAGGTCGCCAGCGTCCAAAATCCGGACCGCAGGATTTTTTTTTAATTATTTTTTTCAAATCTGTCCTTTCTAATCCATTTTCTACCCCTTCTTACTCTTGATGTCTCCTAGCCGCTCATATATATACACATATATATATATACACATATATATACACTCACATATATATATATATATATATATATATATATATATATATATATATATATATATATATATATATATATATATATATATATATATATATATATATATATATATATATATATATATATATATATATATATATATATATATATATATGTAGGTGTGGGAAAAATCACAAGACTACTTCGTCTCTACAGAACTGTTTCATGAGGGGTTCCCTCAATCATCAGGAAATCTCCTGATGATTGAGGGAACCCCTCATGAAACAGTTCTGTAGAGACGAAGTAGTCTTGTGATTTTTCCCACACCTACATATTGCGCTCTACCACGGTATCGAGCACTATTCTCTGGATAATCCAATCAAGACATATATATATACATATATATATACTGTATATATACACACACATATATATATACAGACACATACATACATATATATATATATATATATATATATATATACATACATATACATATATATATATATATATATATATATATACATACATATACATATATATATATATATATGCACATATATATATACACACACATATATATATATATATATATATCTCCATCCATTTTTCTACCGCTTATTCCCTCTGGGGTTGCGGTGGGCGCATGGCTATATATATGTATATATATATATATATATATATATATACATACACACATATATACAGCCGCCACTATTAAAGGGGAACTGCACTTTTTTTTTTTTTTTTTTCAATCTTGCCTATCACTCACAATCCTTATAAAAGACAAGAAGACAAAATGTACGTTTTTTTATCCCCGATTTCTAACATGTAAAAATCGGCTGTGGCTTGGTGGCTGGCAATGCAGCTAATAATATGAGCAATCAATTCTACCACTTACTCACTTTCAAAATGCATTCAAAAAGTGTAAACAATATTTCATTTACGTTCTGTAACCTGTATAATAACCAAGCTGTAGAGACATTGTTATTGTAAGAGCAAACAATGAGGAGCTTTTTCTATCATAGTAACACATTTGCGTGTTACGGAATTAGCCGTAAAAGCTAGTTATATAAAGAGATAATATAGCTTCTACGACAGCGCAAAACACGTTTGACTTGGTAATGCACAACTCTTGTGATACAACACCGATCTGTACTGACTGAAAAACATGGTCATATTACAATATCTGTAAAGTATTAGCCCACAATTCATGTTTTGTTTACTAGCAAGACTTTTTATGTACTGTAGTTCTAAGAACACGTATTACGTGCTGTGTGTATCATGGTTGATAGTATAGTGACTCACTCGATGGACAGTTGTTTGTCTGGTCCAGCTGGCCCGGGGACGTTTCCTGTTGCTTTTGGGTAAGCAATCCATTTATGTCACAATAGCTTGGCTTCAAATTCCACAACTTGCAGTTTCGAGTGGCTTTCACCTCACAGTATCAGCTTCCGTCTGCTCCAACGTCTTACTCTTCCTTTGCACTGGCATCCAGAAGCAGTAGATCATCCTTCATTAAGATTCAAAAATGTTGTGAATCCTCATTTGAAATAGTCGTCTTTGTTGTTTGTTACAGTGTTTGCCATGATTAGAACACACATACGCCTTGTTTACGGCAGTAGGAACACATTTGTTACGCTGCTAAGGAAACGGAAATAAATGCGGCAAAGAACTTGTTCCGGCAAGGACTGTAAATTATACATATTGTGTAGAATATATTTGTCACTACATTATATTTAGACTTGCTGTGTGTATATAAAATTTTGAAGGAGGATTTTGAAGTTATTTTAGGGGGCTTTAAAGGCTGCAACGGTGACTCCAATTAGCCGCAACTTCCAAGCGTTTATCATCTTTAAAATCCTAAAGAAAAAAGATGTGTTCTTTTCTCTTACGATTGTAAACGATAGGCAAAATTCCAACAAAACTGCAGTTCACCTTTTGTATTAAAAATGAGTTGTTTTTTTTAATGAAAATAAATATAATATATAAATGAATACATGTGTACATATATATATATATATACATATATAACACATATACATAAATACATATATATGTATATATACATACAAACACATTATATATATATGTATATATATATATATATATATACTTATATACACACACATATACATACATATATACATACATGTATATATATATATATATATATATATATATATATATATATATATATATATATATATACATATATATATATACTAGAGGTGTAACGGTACACAAAAATCTCGGTTCAGTACGTACCTCGGTTTAGAGGTCACGGTTCGGATCATTTTCGGTACAGTAAGAAAACAACCAAATATACATTTTCTGATTATTTATTTACCAAATTTGTAAACAATGGCTTGATCCTTTTAACATTGGGAACACTACAATAATTCTGCCCATGTTAATCCACATTAAACTGCCTCAAGTTGTTGCTTTGATTAAATAAAATGACAAAACCTTTCTTCTACATATAAAAAGTGCAACATTAAACAGTTTCAAGTCAACTCATCGTGCTTAATTTATTACAGCATTTGGGAAGCCTGTAGTTGACTTTTATTATGTAAATGTTATATTTTTGTCAACATGTGATAGCAGGCACCCTGCCATTAAAAACTAGGCTGCTACATTAATAATGATTCATGTAACTATAGCTGAAAAATAGTACAATTGCAATAGGAGCGACTATTCATCCCTGAAATCTATGGAGTTCATGTTAGTTCATGTGAAATAACAAACAGACAGGGCTTTGCTGCCCCTAACACACACACACACACACACACATACACACACACACACAAACGCACACGGCCCTAACACACACACACGCACGCACACGCCCCTAACACACACACACACGCACACACACTGTAAAATGAGCTAACGTAACGCTAAAAGCTAATTAGTCTTCACATCACCTCAAGCCAGAACTGTGAGCGAGCTGAACTGCAGTTTAGGTTTCTAGAATGTCAACGGGCTCATAGTGATGTTTGTAATAGTTGTGACTGGAAAGTGTTTTTTATAATTTGGGGAGTGTACGATGTCCGCTGCTAAAAGCACGTATCTGATCGACGATGAAGCATTTACAACATGCGTTCTGAATATGCACTGCTGATTGGCTGTTACATCGCTCTGAATACGCACTGCTGATTGGCTTTGTATGTAACCAATCAGATGGTTGTGTGGGCGGGACAATGCTGGGTGCTCACTGCTCAGACAGAGGCAGAAAGAAGAGCAGCTTGTTAAGACTTTAAGATACAAACTCGTTCGATACACCCTCGTACCGAACCGAAACCCCCGTACCGAAAGGGTTCAATACAAATACACGTACCGTTACACCCCTAATATATACACACACACACACACTATATATGTGTATATATATATATATATATATATATATATATATATATATATATATATATATATATAAAATGGCTGTTAAGTAGAGGAGACACACGGACATCAACCTGGCTCAATGTTAGCTTTATTTTTGTAAGCAAATACGGCACAGGGTAAATTCCAGTCCTTCAACAATCGATATTCTTCGGACTCAAAATATATATTCATATAATACATTTACCTTATTATTTGCGCACTACTGACTAGTGATACACCGAAAATTCGGCCGTCGAAAATAGACTTTGCTAACTAAAACCAGATATTGTGATGAAGTAGCTACTTCCGCTGGTGGGCTGCGTTTTTCCCCGCGCACACGAATGATGTAGCTCGCACAAAGATGACAAAAATGTTCCATAAGGGTCGGATTGCGTTTTGACTGAAGTCACATTTGAAAAGATCAGATTCCAATCGGATTCGGACTACCTCCTGATGTGGCCTGATGTGAAAAGATCAGATTTGAAGCACTTTGGATCAGCAAAGTAGAAAAACGTCAATGTTGTGGCTCGGACAGCGAACACAGACGATGGTAAGTAAGCTAGCTATATGATGCTAACTGTGCTAAGTAGTGAGCTTGTTTTGGCGCCACTGATCGTCACCCTGTCTTGCAGTTTAGTGCGTTGTTTAGGAACATGCGGCTGAGGCGAGCGTTCAACAAATTTAGTCTTGATCCTACTTTTTGATATTGCGTTAAAAAACTTTTAAGTGTTATTTTGACGCTAAAACTAATGTTTAAAAAAAGCAGGTTTTCGCGGACATTTCACATGCCTGAAAGTTGAAAATGCCACTAAACACGTAAGATATTCAACACTCTACCGCCATCTGGCGGCTAAAGTGGATAATGCACCCCCCAATTCGTCACGATTCATGAGTCAGGTAAACCGCAACATGGGGCCATGTGAATCCTCTTCCAACTGTAGGTTTATGTTTAGTAAGTAATTCTCACAAATGTCACTTTCAAAAGTAAATAAGTCAGCAAATCCCTAAACTGTGTTCAAAGGAAATATGGATGGAAATATTGTCCCATAATGTGAACATAATTTGGCCAAAAAGTCGTATTTTCTCGATTTAAACTGAAGAAGGTTGTCTATTAGCACCAAGCCCAACAATGCCGGCAAGGTTTTTGCAAAACTGAAATAGCGACCAACAGTACGCAAGCAAATTAAGGAAAAAAAACTACAAAAACCAAGAGATTGCGACTAAAATAACTTTTCACCTGGAATGATTGCAGGTATTTTTTTTTTTTGATGGACATAATCTCAAACTTTCCAAACGCAACATAATGCAACAAGACGGAAATCAAATTAGGTCTTGTAAACATACAGCGCGGATGTCCTTTTTTTGTTGTTGCATAGATCCTCTTCGCAGGGAAATCAGTTAGTCATCTATAAAGCTTTACAGTGTTTGATATATTCTTATAGTGTTGTCTTATGACATTAAAAAACCAACAACGCAGTATTTTTCTCCCTCAAAGAAAACAAAAGGTTCTATTGAACTGTAAAATCAACTGCTGATATGGTCGCTCTCGATAAAAATGAAGTAGTTTAAAGGTTAAGATATTTTTTGTGACGAAACAACACGATGATAAAAACCTGAAGTGTTTAAAGCCCTCGTCTATGGAAGCCGACCAGATGTGGTCCACCCTCGTCTTATTGCTCGTCTCTGAGGCACCGGCTGACCGTGGAGTAAAAAGTGTTAGCTTTCCAGTGAATTCTCCAAAACATTAAAATGGACGAGTTGTCCAACTTCGGTAACACAACTCCAAAATATGCACACAACCAATCGGCTACATTTCTTCGGTTAATGCTGCCTCAATCTGCGTCACTCTGGAGACAATCCTTCCTGCCGTAGGAGCGGAAACAAGACCAAAGAGCCGCCATTCGTACAACAAAGCAATACAAATAAATACCTTTCGTAGCAGCCACCCGCACACTCTTAACGGACCATCACGGCGACGGAGATGATTGAGTCGGCACTCAAGCCTTCGACGCCGTGTAAACGAGGAGGAGGCTTTGGTAGAATCCCCAAAAAAGGACATCGCCAGAAACTTCAGTAGTCGATTGTAAGGTACGGGAGAGGTCCACTGTTAGCAGCAGATTCCAAACAGGAGGGTGAAAATTGTGCGAAATACGCCGGCAGTCCCATTCCGGCCTACAGTACAATAGTGTGGGGTTGGATGCGAGGGAGTTGTTGTGTTAGTGTGCGACAACGGCGACTGGAGATCACTCGTCCTTAGAGGAGTCGGGCCGCCGACTGCGCTGGTACAGCCGGTAGCCCTTTCGGCACAGCAGCACGAACCAGTAGACCTGCGGCCCCAGGATGAAGCAGTTGCCCAGGTTGGCGGAGAGCGGCAGGCGGGAGGGCACGGCGTACAGCGGGATGCCGTAGTGGCTGCCGTATATCCAGTACATGTAGGGGAAGAGGGCGATGCGGCACATGAAGAAGGTGAGCAGGACCATGCCGCCGTTCAACTTGTGCAGCCAGGATTCATGGAGGCCCAGCTGGCGAGGAGACAAGAGAGTTCAAAATGGACTTAAACGCTAGGTCTGGGTAGATCAGGGGCGTCAAACTCATTTTAGATCACATGGAGAAAAAGCTACGCCCAAGTGGGGGCGAGACTGGTGAAATCACGGCACAAATACTTAAAAATAAAGACAACTTCAGATCGTTTTCTGTGTTTAGTCATAGAACAAGCACATTCTGAAAATGTACAAATCATAATGTTGTTAGGGTTTGGTTATACGTAAACTAGATTTAGATCGGGGGCCAGATGGAGAAAAAGCTACTCCCAAGTGGGACGGGGACTGGTAAAATCACGGCACGATAACTTTTAAAAATAAAGACAATTTCAGACAGGGATGGGAATGAAGATTTACAAAATCAGCAGAAAGTTTTTTAATCCTGAAACACCGCTTTGCGGAAGGCCGCATAGCGGCCGCACCCGAGTTCACTTTGTGCACTCGCCTGCTAGGGGGGTCTGGGGGCATGCCCGCCCGAGAAAATTTTTAAATCTATGTTAGCTTAGGATGCATTTCCTGCTATTTTGAGTCAAAATCTAAAAATATTCTCCTGACCAAAATTGCACATTTATTAGCAAATATTTTCATAAAAATGTATCATGTGATGAAATTTATGTATACAAGTTTACACGTATATCAAAATCTTGCACACTTTTGGATTATAGACAAAAATACGCCTACAAATGGATTAACCAGAATTCTTCTCCGTAAACTCACTTTACTTAGATGCCTTGCCGATTTCGTGTGGTCAAAGAGTGCCACCTTTCCCCAAGATCCATAGTTCACAATGTCCGTGCAATATAAGCACTGAGGACGTCCCGGTTCATCGCACTTTGCAATGAAATCGCTGATCAGTTTGTCTACTTCTACGATATTGTTGTTAATCTTCACCTTCAGTTTGATAGATATATCGAGCCATGCACAGTTCCACTTGTTTCTCACGCCCTTATTGATATCTTTCGCTAATGAAGCATTCCTATCTTGAATAAGCTTAACCATGTCTGAAACTGTTTTGTCAATAAAGAAAAACGTGTTAATTGAGAGCTACTGTGTTTTCTTTCCAGATTAGTTGCCGATAAACACAACCAATATAAACAGAATACGAGTTCAGAAACGCTCACAATAATTGAGGATCAGGGACTAGACATTGTCGGCAAACGACGCGTGCAGACGCCTATAACGGGCAATGTCATTGGTTGATGTCGTCAGCTGATAGTAGACCTAGCCAATCTGGTGCCTTCACACATTGGCATTATATTTTTCGCGGGAATCCTCTGCCTTGTACTGATAACTAGGTCAACGCAGAGACAAAAACCATGAGTACCTAACCCCCCCAATAATTTTCTCCCCGGATTTAAACGATTCACAGAAATGACCCTGTCGGCGCCAAAATCGGCGGAATTCCGGGGATCCGCGGAAAATTCCCATCCCTGTTCAGATTGTTTGTCTTTGTTTAGAAATAGAACAAGCACATTTTGAAAATGTACAAATCATAATGTTGTTGGGGTTTTGTCACACGTAAACTAATTTTAGAATGGGGGGGCCACATGGAGAAAATCTACTCCCAAGTGGGCCGGAACTGGTAAAATCACGGCACGATAACTTTAAAAAAATAAAGACAACTTCAGATTGTTTTTCTTTGTTTAGAAATAAAACAAGCACATTTTGAAAATGTAAAAATCATAATGTTGTTGGGCTTTTGTTACACGTAAACTAATTTTAGAATGGGGGGCCACATGGAGAAAAATCTACTCCCAAATGGGGCGGGACTGGTAAAATCACAGCACGATAACTTAAAAATAAAGACAACTTCAGATCGATTTATTTGTTTCGAAATAGAACAAGCACATTCTGAAAATGTACAAATCATAATGTTGGCTTTTGTTACACATAAACTCATTTTTGATCAGGGGCCACATGGAGAAAAAGCTACTCCCAAGTGGGCCGGGATTGGTAAAATCACAGCACAATAACTTAAAAATAAAGACAACTTCAGATCGTTTTCTTTGTTTGGAAATAGAACAAGCACATTTTGAAAATGTACAAATCAAAATGTTGGGGTTTTGTTACACGTAAACTCATTTTAGAATGGGGGGCCGCATGGAGAAAATCTACTCCCAAGTGAGCCGGACTGGGAAAATCACGCACGACAACTTAAAAATAAAGACAAATTCAGATTGTTTTCTATGTTTAGAAATAGAACAAGCACATTCTGAAAATGTACAAATCATAATGTTGGGTTTTGTTATACATAAACTAATTTTTGATCGGGGGCCACATGGAGAAAAAGCTATTCCCAAGTGGGCCAGGACTGGTAAAATCACGGCACGATAACTTAAAAATAAAGACAACTTCAGATTGTTTTCTTTGTTTAGAAATAGAACAAGCACATTATGAAAATGTACAAATCATAATGTTGGGTTTTGTTACACATAAACTCATTTTTGATTGGGGGCCACATGGAGAAAAAGCTACTCCCAAGTGGGCCAGGACTGGTAAAATCACGGCACGATAACTTAAAAATAAAGACAAATTCAGATTGTTTTCTTTGTTTAGAAATAGAACAACAGCATTCTGAAAATGTACAAATCATAACGTTGTTGAGGTTTTGTTACACGTAAACTCATTTTAGATCGGGGCCCACATGAAGAAAAAGCTACTCAAAAGTGGGCCTGACTGGTAAAATCCCGGCACGATAATTTAAAAATAAAAAAACTTCAGATTGTTTTTCTATGTTTAGAAATAGAGCAAGCACATTGTGAAAATGTGCAAATCATAATGTTGTTGGGGTTTTGTTACACTTACATGTTGCAGTTAATGGTATTCTATCTTTATTTGTCGTTATTTATCAATTCTGAATAAGTTATGCGATGATGTTCCTCAGTCAACTCATTGGTGTTCATTTTCAATTTATCAAGATAAAAAAATAGTATAAAATTACAGGACGTTATTAATATAGTTTGCTCATTTTCCTAGACTGGTGAACTAACATGTGTTTTCTTTTTTACATATGTAGCATAATCTACAAAGAATTGCTATTGCGACATCTAGTGGACATATTTGATTAATCGGACGATAAACCAACTCAATAACTTTGTCATGTCTGATTGTCCAATCAGAGTGCAATTGATTGATTGAGACTTTCATTAGGAGATTGCACAGTACAGTACATATTCCGTACAATTGACCACTAAATGGTAACACCCGAATAAGTTTTTCAACTTGTTTAAGTCGGGGTCCACGCAAGAGGGTTCACTTTCAGCACCTGAGCACATTTATTCAATAGCAGAATTACATGACCGAAGTGAACCCTCTTGACATCCATCCGCAATCATTGGACTAAACTACTAAATCCAGGGGACCCCATCAAGTCATAAAAATGGGGCCCACTTTTTTGTATTTATTCTGAAAACAAATGACAAATGTATTCATTATTTTGTTATATCTCACATTCTATATTGTGTTTTGGAAAAAGATTGTCATAAACGTTACTTATTCATTAAACAAAAATATACAAAAGAAAACATTTTTACGCATATGTAAATTTATTCAGTTATAAACATTTCTTTCCTTCATGGATCTAAACTTTACAGCTGCCGGTATTTTTTTACTATATTTTATTGTAATATTTTCATAATGTGTTTGTTCTATTTTTGCCCAAAGTGAGACAAAGAAAACAATCTGAAGTTGTCTTTATTTTTTAGTTTTAATGCCATGATTTTAATAGTCCGGCACAGATTATTCTTCACTTGGCCCCGGAACTAAAATGAATTTGACACCCCTTTTTTAGGAAGACAAATTGGGCAGCTTCTTTAAAGGAAGCAGTAAATGGAAGTGGACAGTAGATGTCAGCATAAACCAGGAAGATCCTTAGGTAAAGTTGCACTGACAGCAGGATGTTAAGCTACCACTTCCTGCAGGCCACATAATTTATCACAATGGCTCTTATGGCTATTAACTAAACAGTAACAAAAAAGCTAGTAAGGCAGTTATTGATATGATCTGTAAGATGTGACACAGAAATTTGCACAGGCAGGCAACACAGTAAGGATGCATGTTTCCACACATTTTCATTCATCTGTGTGCATGGATTCAGGTGTAGAATAGTTAGATTTTACACGCTGGGAATGTATTAAAACATGAAATCAGCTCATTTGACAGGTGGTACTTTCCCAAGTTGGTGGGGGCTGTTGTCTTGGAGAGACAACAACACAATGGATGTCAGGGGTGTGTCTTGGGTGTCGCCTCACCTGAATCAGTATCTTCCCCAGAGAAACAAAAGGAGTGCTGAGCTCGGTGAGAAACAAGCAGCCGATGAAGAAATCTCCCTGGTCGTTGCGGAAGAACTAAAGACCGGAAAAAAAAAAAAAAAGAGAGGGAGAGCGAGCGAGAGAAAGGGAAAACAAACATAAGCATGGAAAACAAAACACAGCTGGCATCCAAGGACAAAATCTCAGAAAAGGGGAGTGTATTGAAGTGTGATGAGGCCATTGACTAAATAAGTATAACACAACCTGCAAGTAAATCTTCTGTCCATTAGGATTGTTCCACTTTTATTGACGGAAGTACCTCCTTGTTTTATGACATTTTCTCACACCATTAGGATGCGATCCAAAAAGTAATACCAGGAAATACACTATGCTATGTTTCTGGTCAAAAGCTTGCACACATTTGCTTCAGTGACACTCCTAATTTTCAGTAGGTGAACATTCAATTGTAGTCAGAGAAAAGTTGCATGTTTTCCTGCGACTAGTCATTATATTATATAGCTGAAACAAAAACAAAAAAAAGAATACGATGTACAAGTCCATCCATCCATCCATTTTTCTACCGCTTATTCCCTTCGAGTCGCGGGGGGGCGCTGGAGCCTATCTCAGCTACAATCGGGCAGCAGGCGGTGTACACCCTGGACAAGTTGCCACCTCATCGCAGATGTACAAGTTCATTCATGTATGAAGTACAATTCCAATTACAAACAACATTCCAATTGTTTCCAAACGTTTATTGAGTGTTGTTAAAAGAAAAGGTGATGTAACACAGTGGTGAACACACCCTTTTCCAAATACTTTGGCACGTGTTGAAGCCATGAAATTGTTAAGTTAATTATTTGCAAAAAAAAAATGAAGTTTATGAGTTTGAACATCAAATATCTTATCTTTGTAGTGCATTCAATTGAATATGGGTTGAAAAGGATTTGCAAATCATTGTATTACGTTTATATTTACATCTAACACAATTTCCCGACTCATATGGAAACGGGGTTTGTAAGTATAAATGTGATATTAACTCATTACATGCAAAGTGAGGTATGTCAAGCCTTTATTATTATTATTATTTTGATGCTCAAGGCTTACCCTTTTGAAACCGCGCATTTTCTGAGATTTACAACTTCAAGTTTTCATAAACTGTAACTCACAATCGTCAAAATGATAACCAACAGAGGCTCGACATGTCTCACTTTGCATGTAATAGGTTAATATCACATGCTACTAAATGGTACATTATTGTGTAATTTCCAAATGATATATTTTGTTGAAGTCTACAGAAGAATATTTATTTATTACTTTTTTATAAATGTATTTATTTTTTTTCTGTGCTGCGTATGTGACCTCACTGCAAGCATATCTTTTGTCCATTAGAATTGTTCCACTTTTATTGACGGAAGTACCTCCTTGTTTTATGACATTTTCTCGCAACATTGGGACGCGATCCAAGATGTCATACCAGGAAATATTGCCCAATCTCCTTTTACACAGACGGCTTGTAAGTAATTAGCGAAGTAAATGGACGCATTGAAGAAAGGCTGTCGAGACTTCAAGAGACTTGATGTGAATGAAGTAAAAAAATATATATCCAAAAAATTGGTGCAAATATAAGACCCGGTGTTCTGTCGATAACTGCTACTCATTGAGGTCTGCTACCTCATTGTTTTTCAACCTTTTTTGAGCCAAGCCACATTTTTTTCATAGAAAAAATACGGAGGCACACCACCAGCAGAAAGGTTAAAAAAATGAAATTCCACCAGGTAGTCTTTTTTTTTTTTTTTAGATTGTTGTTGTTTTCCTGTTTGTAGTGCTTTAGTTCCTGTCTTGCGCTGTTATTTTGGTGGCTCTTCCTGTTTTGTTGGTGTTTTCCTTTGAGTGCCATTGCCTGACCTGCTTTGTATTGGCAAACAAGACTATTACAGCTGTGCAGACGCTATCCATCTTTGTCATGTCATGTGGGACACACACTGTAAGTCTTTGCTGTCGTCCAGCATTCTGTTTTTTTTACTTTGTAGCCAGTTCACTTTTACTTTCGTTTTGCATCCTTATGCTTCAGTGCCTTTTCCTAGCGGGACTTGCCTTTTGTTAATTTTGGTTTAAGCGTAACATGCCTTTTACCTGCACACTGTCTCCCGCTGTGCTCTGCAATTTGGGATCACGACAAACCTTTCTCGACAAAGCAATGAACTTCCTGCTGCCACCTAACTGTATGGAGTATTACATGGCTACCCTGCTGAGCTCCATACAGCGCAGACACTAGAAAACGGCACATTGTTTGCAGATTATAATTATTCATTTGCAAATAATATTTTTTGGACCAATTAGGTGAAGTTGCATAATTTCACTAGTGTGCCGGGGCACTTTTTGAAAAACACTGTGCTACCGAATGCTACTTAAGCGTTCAGGCATGCGCACAACCGCAAATATTTTGAATACTTGCCTTGAACAAAATACTCATTGAAAATACTGCGTGGGAAAGTTCACATTGTGTATTAACGGACAGTAAGCATGTTGACACATACAGTGTGAATAAGTTGACATTGTGTATCCCCGGACAATGCGCATATACTGTAGACCAGTGGTTCTCAAATGGGGGTACGCGCACCCCTGGGGGTACTTGAAGGGGTACGTAAGATTTTTTTTTAAATATTCTAAAAATAGCAACAATTCAAAAATCCTTTGTGAATATATTTATTGAATAATACTTCAACAAAATATGAATGTAAGTTCATAAACTGTGAAAAGAAATGCAACAATGCAATATTCAGTGTTGACAGCTACATTTGTTTGTGGACATGTTCCATAAATATTGATGTCAAAAATTTCTTTTTTTGTGAAGAAATGTTTAGAATTAAGTTCATGAATCCAGATGGATCTCTATTACAATCCCCAAAGAGGGCACTTTAAGTTGATGATTACTTCTATGTGTAGAAATCTTTATTTTTAATTGAATCACTTGTTTATTTTTCAATAAACTTTTAGTTATTTTTATATCTTTTTTTCCAAATAGCTCAAGAAAGACCACTACAAATGAGCAATATTTTGCACTGTTATACAAATTTAAAAAAATCTGAAACTAATGACATAGTGCTGTATTTAACTTCTTTATCTCTTTTTTTCAACTAAAAATGCTTTGCTCTGATTAGGGGGTACTTGAATTAAAAAAATGTTCACAGGGGGTACATCACTGAAAAAAGGTTGAGAACCACTGCTGTAGACAATACAGCGTAACAAAGTTCACATGGTAAATTAACGAACAGTAAGCATGTTGACAAATACAGCGTGAGTAAGTTGACATTGAACCTTACATTTTCAGTTAAATCACCTTTTTACCAGTACCGGTAGCAATTTTTGATGAAGCAGCAAAACTCGATAAAACACTGGCTACAGCTCAAGTGATGTAGAAAGCATTAGTAATGAATGAGGCTTTCAAATATTGACCGGAGCGGTTAGAGACGCCGTCCTGACAATAGACGAGCTGGACACACAGAGACTCCTGTGGACAAAAAGCTCTGTTTGGTTGGTAAAACTAGCTAGCCGGTTGCTTTGTCGGTGATAAATAAAGGATGAGCAGCTCTGCCATCTGCCTGTGAAAAAGCCTGACGAGAACTTAACACCGCAAGTACCTGGACAGTTAAGCCCTGATCACACTCCCTGCCCATCCGACTACAAGCAGTCCAAACCAGACTGTCCATCCTAATTGTAGCCGCTGAGAAAAAAGGGATATTTGGAGTATGACGCTTGCCATCTGTTCATTTTTTTATTCAGTTACCCACCCGGCTTGTTTACTGAGACGCGTGACAAGCTAATCCTCTCGCTAACAGAGAATAAAACACCTATTTTTGTATCGCATCTTGTCCTTACAATGGAACACATGCTTTTTTCCAGGACAAATCTCTCAGTTGGACCGGTTCCTTCTTAAGCAGTAACAAACCTTACCCCAGCAGGTTGTACTGATCGGACACCCTGAACCTTTTCCTTTTGAAGGTTTTTCAAACGTGACATGATAATAATCCTCTTGCTCTTGCTTTTTGTATTATTTTCCTTTTAAGGGAATGCAAGGGGTTTGCAGGTCAGATCCCTCAGTGGCAGTAGTTCTTCCTTAAAAGTTAAACCAACCCCAAAGCTTACCTACTCATAACAATGGCGCAACAATAAAAAAAAAAAAAGCATATCCATCATAATGAATATGCTCCAAATAATGCCTCTGCTCAATTGACCGCAGAGTTTCAGATAGGTGTCGTGTGTGTGGTCTGCAAACGAATATAAGTGCTCCGGTCTCTAATTAGTGCCAATGTTCTGGCGAGGTGAGCTCCCCATTGGAATTCAGGCATCCCCTGCATTGTGCATGTGTATGAATGCACAAAAGGCAGACATGTAATTGCGCATTTAAGGAATATTTTACCTGAGTACAATGGTTACACTATAATTTGTACTTTTTTCTAGGGATGGGAACGTTAACGTGTTAACGCATGTGATTGATAAAAAATATATATATATTGTGTTACCATAAATGAATGAAGACAAATCACTGTTTTGACCACCGGAAGGCAGCGTGTAGGGATGGGAATAGAAAACCGCTTCATGTTCAGAACCGGTTCCCAGTGTATCAATTCTTTGAAATTGCTTGCTATCGTGTCAAGCAATTCTTTTGACAGTTTTTCTGGATGATCGCAAAATGTCGGTGTCTGAACAAACATTGACCTTTTACAAAAAAAGATTGAAACAGCGCTACTTGTAATAATGATTTTTCATCAAGAGGAGGACCTATGAGCAATATGATCCTGTCCAGCTACTCAGGCAAATCATTATGTTGACGACGTAGATGCCCATATTTTCTGTACAGAATAACTTTATGAAAGGGAAGTGTGGGACACTTCTGCTGAAACATTTGAAGACACAGTATGCAACAATTATGAATGAAAGTTGCGTTTTTGAAAAACTCCGATCTCCTCCCAGCAGCGTTAACGCGAGCACGCATCTATCTATATACAGCAGGTACTAACTCACCGTTTATCATGTTAGCGCTATTGTTTGTTAAATTGAAATGAATGCATTTTCATTTAGATGAACATGACGATAGATTCTGACTGGCTGTGAGGCGGGCAGTACAAGCCATGCGAATGTCACCAAGCAGAGACTATACTATGTTTGTGGTCAAAAGCTTGCACACATTTGCAATGGTGACACTCCTAATTTTCAGTACGTGAACAATCAACTGTAGTAAGAGAAAAGTTGCATGGTTTCCTGCAACCACATTTTCTCTCAGTCACTAACTATCATATACAGTCATGAAAATAAGTATTTGAACACCCTGCTATTATGCAAGTTCTCCCACTTAGAAATCCCGGAGGGGTCTGAAATTTTCACGGTACGTGCATGTCCACTGTATGAAATCCAGAAATCATTTGGATGATCCAGAGGAGTCATTGGAGAAAGATTTGCGGACAGTTGAGACCAAAATTGAACTTTTTGGTCATAATTCCACTGTGCGTGTTTGGAGGAAGAAGAATGATGCGGACCATCCCAAGAACACCTTTCCTACTGTGAAGCATGGGGGTGGTAGCATCATGCTTTGGGGGTGTTTTTCTGCTCATGGGACAGGACGACTGTACTGTATTAAGGAGAGGATGACTGCAGCCATGTATTGTGAGATTTTGCCAAAAACCTCCTTCCCTCAGTCAGATCATTGAAGATGAGTCGTGGCTGGATCTTCCAACATGACAATGACCCAAAGCACACAGCCAGGAAAACCTAGAAGTGGCTTCGTAAGAACCATATTAAGGTTCTGGAGTGGCCTAGCCAGTCTCCAGACCTAAATCCAATTGAAAATCTTTGGATGGAGCTGAAAGTCTGTGTTACTCAGTGACAGCCCAGAAACCTGACTGATATAGAGAATATCTGTGTGGAGGAGTGGGCCAAAATCCCTCCTGCAGTCTGTGCAAACCTGGTGAAGAACTTCAGGAAATGTTTGACCTCTGTAATTGCAAACAAAGGCTACTCTACCAAATATTAATGCTGTTGTTCAAATACTTATTGTCAACTGTATCACACGAATAAATAGTTAAAAAATCATAGACTGTGATTTCTGGAATTTTCTTTTTAGGTTATCTCTCATATAGTGGACATGCACCTACCGTGAAAATTTCAGACCCCTCCATGATTTCTAAGTGGGAGAACTTGCAAAATAGCAGGGTGTTCAAATACTTATTTTCTTCACTGTAGGTGAAACTCCAAAAAATAGAATTTGGTGTAAATGTCCATTCATGTCTGCAATTACCTACAAATGTGAAACTAATCTGTGATATTAACTCATTACGTGCAAAGTGAGGTGTGTCAAGCCTTTATTATTATTTTGATGATCTTGGCTTACACTTTTGAAACCCCACATTTTCTGAGATTTACAATTCCAACTTTTAATAAACTGTAAACCACAATCATCAAAATGACAATCAATAAAGGCTTGACATATCTCACTTTGCATGTAACATGTTAGTATCACATGTTACTAAATGGTATACATTCTCTTGTAATTTCCACATGATTTATTTTGTTGAAATCTACAGAATAATATTCTTTACACTTTTTATTTTTTATTTTGTGCTACGTATGTGACCTCACTGTAGGCTTTTTAAGGTCACGTTACCTCTAAATTTAACAACATTGAGGCTAATCCACTAGTTTACCCCCAAAAAATAATCTATAAGACAACCGTTAAGGTTAAGCAGAATCGAAAGTGGAATCTGAACCACAAAAATTGTATAAATTCCCATCCCGAGCAGCACGCATTAAACAAGCAGTGATTATGTCACACACCCGTGTGATGATAGTTAAAAGCGATGTGCTCTGCACCCTTCAAAACAAACTCCAGCGGAACTTTAGATAAAACCGAGGTAATCAGTTAGTATTGCAGCGACAAACTTTCTTATCATTCGCACACATCAAGTTTAAAATAGCACTTTAAAGCGAAACATAATGAACATGACATGGACAGCAAACAGAGGACAACAAACAATGCCTTTTTGAAATGGACTACCAACACACGTAGGACACTTAACATCTGTGAAAACCAAGTGGTGCAAGGTGTTGTTTATGTCGCCTTTTAAAATGGTACAAAATTTGTACAAAAAAATAAGAGCTCTCATGTGAATAAGTAAATAAGCTCGTTTGTGTAACCGAGGGATTGTAATTAGATGATGGTCAGCAGAAAAGACAGCTCATAACGAGGGGATCGAGAGGCACGTTCTTTATTGACAACCGTCACCTCTCTCAACCCACGGGCTTCTCATCACGGCACCTCCTCACACACTATGCACTATGTAAAGTTCTTTATGTGTGACTTTATTACATTGTATATTAATATACTGTACATCTGTGCCTCGTTTGCTATATTATTGCTGAGACTTTCAAAATTTGCACTTAATTCTCACTATACTTACTGTCGACAAATGTTGACAAAATCAATGACTAGCAGTTCAGTAAAACATTGAAAAAACGTTCCTTTATGACATTCTGACTACTGCATTGCATTGGTATCCAAATACTGGCGTATTTTCAAAAGCAAATGTTATTTATTTAAGCAAATGATAACCTGTGATTAATCATGATTAGCTATGATTGATCACAGTTCCAGCCTTAATTTTTTCATTAAATACCTGTCCTACATTTCAAACTATTAAACCATCTAATGTACGATTTATTAGGTTATGAAAAATTAAAAATTATTCACAAGTTCACCCAAGGAAACGTTGTTACAATGTTAATTTCCTCTAGATAAGGGGTCTCAAACTCAATTCACCTGGGGGCCACTGGATGCAGTGTCTGGGTGAGGCTGGGCCGCAAGAAAAAATTATTTAAAAGATATTATTCTTGTATATTATAAATATATGTCTAGTTGTAAACTGACGTTTCAAATTGTATCCTTCGTGCACAGCAACTTTCTCTGTGCAAATAAGACACGTCGGGGTGCACATGTGCTCAACAAAGAAATATTGCATCTCCCACTTCTCCTGGAATTGTCTTTGCTCATCACAAACCTTTCTCTTCACTGCAGGCTTTGAAAAAGACATGTTTGGGGTTGTGGAATATATTTGTATTTAGCCGACGCGCAGAGAATAATGTTATTTCCGCAATGTGTGTTGTTCCGCTTTTCCTCCCTACAGCAACACGGCGGATGGCGGATAATAGCCAGGAAAGTACGGGGATAGCCAGCGCAAAAAAGTGACGGCTCCCAGATGGTTATCCGGCGTCATATAGAAATATATGTAGTGTTCATCGTGTGAGGCGATGCAAGTTAAACAATTCAAAAAAACGATAAATGGTTTGAATTGGTCCCGGTTATCGGGGACTGTTATTACTGATGGACAGGTGTCGCGGTGTGACTGCAGCCAGGCTCGTAAGAAAATCATCGTCTCCATGGCAACGTCTGTCGCTTTCACTCATTTTCCGCTTTTCCACTAACGCAGGGGTAGGCAACCCAGAACGTTGAAAGAGCCATTTTGGACCAGAAAAAAACCACAACGCTGTCAAGCGCCATTCATATAAAACTTGCGGGCCACACCAACATTAGGCTTTCATATAAAGGTGGGGGCCGCAAAATAATGTCTGAGACCCCTGCTGTAGATAGTGGGGCTGGGCAATGAAACGGTATCAATATGTATCGCGATAAGACATGTGATTGATACCGATAAAAAATGTATTCAATCATATTTTGGTTCTTTGTTGGAAGAAACCAGAAGTTGCAAAGCAGGGTTACTTGCATGAACAAAAGCAATCACTCTCTGGTAACCGAGCAACGCAGGAAGTGATCACTGATCCGTTGGAGTGACACGCTAACAGCTATTCAGGTATCAACTATCATGTTTGGTTGCGCCATCTTGTTGTCTCGTGGTTGATTCTTTGAGAAGAGAAACTAAAAATAAGTGATGCAGAAAGCAACGAAATTGTCGATAAAACCTGAAAAGTAACCTCAACAGTATGGCACTTTTATTGATTTAAAAAAAAAAAAGACCATGGTCAGACCAATGTGGTCTGTAAATTGTGTAAAGCCCTCATCACCACTGCGCTTACCCTTTAAAGCACAGCTGGAGCTTCCTGGAGCTAAACCTGCAGAAAACTGTTTTTCCTTTATGTTTACATTTTCACACTTTGCTGCACTTTAGTATGCAATTCTTGTGCTTTCCTTATTTTTGCACATTTATTTTTAAAAGGTATCGTTAAGTGTTTAATATAATTTTTGTATTTTTTTTACATTGATTATCTGAGTGGTTTCCTGGTTCCATGGTTTTAAATAAAAACAATTTACATTTCTCCGGGTCCTTATTTTAGATAATAATTGACAGTTTTTTAAAACCTACCATTATCGACTGATAAATACTTACAATGTGGTACATTTTTTCAACCATATCGCTAAGCCCTGCTATAAAGTCAAGTTTGATCGTATTTGGGGCGGCATAGCTCGGTTGGTAGAGTGGCCGTGCCAGTAACTTGGGGGTTCAAGGTTCGATCCCAGCTTCCACTATCCGATTCACTGCCGTTGTGTCCTTGGGCAAGACACTTCACCCACCTGCTCCCAGTGCCATCCACACTGATTTAAATGTAACTTAGATATTGGGTTTCACTAGGTAAAGCGCTTTGAGTCACTAGAGAAAAGCGCTATATAAAATGTAATTCACTTCTCTGCTTTTTGCAGAGCCAAAGCCAACCAAACCTGGTGGGGCCGATCCGAGGACCCTACTAAACGTACCACTCCCGGACGTATTTATCGGAATGTTTTAGCCTTTTAAGTTGGAAAAAGACACAAATGAGATCTGATTAATTGTTGCAGACCCCCATTAGCTTTGCTTTTCCTAGCATACAAGCGAGCATACAAAAAAGTTTTGCATGTTATCTAAAAAATTTGAATTGAATGTGAACATTCTTAGGTAAAGACATCACTACTGATTGGACACCCTCAACATTTTGTCTAGCCTTAATAAGGTTCTTACAGCAAGTAGAGGCTAACCTATTTTGTGTCATCTTTTGATATTCAGAGTGGGCCCAACCAAATTACCGGACATTTTTATAGGCTCCAGCACACCCCGAAACCGCGATAGGGACAAGCGGTAGAAAATGGATGGACGGATGGATGTCTAAGATATATACCTAATGGCATTATATCAAAATGTACATGTTGTTTACCATACTTAAGTGGCTAAACAACAGGCAGGCAGGATGATGAGTTAAGAGACAGTACCAGCCCGCAGCTGCAACTAAATAATGTAAGCGTAATGTGATCTGGTATTGTTACAGTCCCGATGCAAACCAACATCCCTGATGGTTCGCTTTATGCAGTTGGTTAATGCGCTTAATTAGAAAAATGGTTCCTACTGGAACCCAAGCATATACGTTAAGTAAATTATACTTATAACATCATGTTCTGCCATGAAACCCATGTATAGTGTTCATAAACTAATAATGGGCATTCATTTACCACATCAAGCAAGCATCAAGAATGTGACGTGAGTTTGACCCCCTAAAAATTGACTCGTGACCCATTTTGGGATTAAGATCCTGAGTTGGCAAACCCTGCTCAATTCCGTTGTTGTTTGACCTCACTCAGCATGTTTTGTTTATTCCTGTGTTCTCAACTATTGCTTATCGCTCCAATTGTATGTTTTCTGAGTTATTTGAAAGAACACCATCAATAATTACGACTGCATTATTCTACTTCACTTCCTGTTTTTCCGCCACTTTCGAGCTAGTTTGGATTGTACCATTCTGTGCAACAAGATCTACAGACCCCCCCGTCCTGTATGCACTTTAAGGGTAATATTTTAAATACGGCGTCCTTACCAGCGTGACAGGCAGCAGCACGGTGAGGAGGGCGATGTGATGCAGCACCAGCAACACCTCGCGGCGCACGAAGGAGCTCACCGTCTTCAGGGAGTGCTGCTTGTACTCCTTATGCCCGTTGACCCGGAAGCGGTGGTAGTGGCTGAGGTACATGGCAAGAAGGTCATAGGCCATGTAGGGAACGCCGTACCAGATGACAAAATACGTGACCAGCCAATGCCTGAATGGGACATTTTTGAGTGTTACTGACAAATTAAAATGTGGCTCAATACAGTAGTGGTGTGTGTGTGTGTGTGTGTATATCGTGTATTTGTAATGAACCTTTTCGGTACGGGGGTATCGGTTCGGTGCGGAGGAGTACCGAACGAGTTCCACACGAACATATGAAGTAGCCGCCTATGCTAAAGTCTTAATAATCTGCTCCGCTCCGTTCTGTCGCTGTCTCCTACACAGCACCCAGCATTGTCCCACCCACACAACCATCTGATTGGTTACAACCGTAGCGGTAACAGCCAATCAGCAGTGCGTATTCAGAGCGCATGTAGTCAGCGCTTCAGCGTCGAGCAGATATGTGTTTAGCAGGTGAGCAGAGGACTCTCCCCAAATTATACTAAAACACTTCCAAGTCAACTATTACTAACATCACTATGAGCCCGTTGATCTTCTTCAGTCCTGGCTTGAGGTGAAGGTTAGTTAGCTTTTAGCGTAAAGTTAGCTCATTTTGCGGTGTGTGCGTGTGTTACGGACAGTGTTGATTGAGGTGTGTTGAAGCAGCAGAAAAGGAGATTATGTTAAATGAAGAGTTTCTGTCTCTGATAGTTGATACAATAATGTAAGTGCATCATAAAGCCTACATGAACTCCATGGTGTTCAGTGATGAATAGTCTCTCCTGTTGTTATTGTACTATTTTTTCAGCTATAGTTACATTAATGGTTAGTAATGTAGCAGCCTAGTTTTGATTGGCAGGGTCCCTGCTATCACATGTTGATACAAATATAACATTTACATAATAAAAATCAACTACAGGCTTCCCAAATGCTATAATAAATTAAGCATGATGAGTTGACTTGAAACTATTTAATGTTGCACTTTTCATATGTAGAAGAAAAGTTTTGTCATTGTATTTAGTCTGAGCAACACATTGAGGCAGTTTAATGTGGATTAACGTGGGAAAAATTATTATAGTGTTCCCAATGTTAAAAGTATAAAGCCATTGTTTACAAATTTGGTAAATAAATAACCAAAAAATGTATATTTTGTTGTTTTCTTACCGTACCGAAAATAAACCGAACCGTGACCTCTAAACCGAGGTACGTACCGAACCGAAATTGTTGTGTACCGTTACACCCCTAATATATATATAACACACACACACGCGCACGCGCACACACACGCACACACACACGCACGCACGCACGCACGCACGCACACTCGGGGAAACACTGACCAGTATGTACAAATATACACACAAAAAACATATCTGTATATATACACACCTATAAACCTATACATGCATACACACATATATGTATGTATATGTACGCACGTACAGTGTGCATTGTTTTACTAAAACAGGGACTTTTGTCAGGATTACAAACAATCATTCAAGTTTGTTTGTTCTGGAGAATAATGCTTCATACAAAGTTTTTAATTTACAAACCCTGTTCAACAACCAATTAAGTTCGTAGATCGAGTTGCCAATGTACTTTATACTTTCCAAAAATGACCAATTTTCCCACACTTCTATGACTGAAATTCTCATTACACCTAGGAAAGCCCTTACAGAGCGCAGTGCTTTGCCAGAATCCTGAATCCAGACAGTGATCACCTCCAAAATCCAATATCACTTGTCCCTTATCCCATTTTGGACACTTCTTGAAAGTAGTGCTGCTCAACATAACAAAGTATATTGTACTGTTGTTTCTTCCGTAATTTTCGTGTCAGGCCTCCGACTAATAAAACTGCAGCCCGGCTGCTGCTTAAGTAGCATTTTTACAATACTTGAAAAGATTGTACGGCACTAATACATCAGTGCGCATGAGAGCCGGCAGGAGCATGGATGTCAACAAGGTTGCAGAGATACCATGCACAATGAAAGCTAAACCAACAGATCCCAGAAGGGAATTGGTGCCAAAGGACGAAAGAAGAGCTCTTTTGTTTGGACTTAAAAAGTCAGACACCAACCAAACAGTAATCTACAAAACATGTTGCCAGCAAGTCTTTGCTTGCAACTTGCACACATCTATTCTTTTATCACTTGAAGACCCGATACTAACCACATTTAATAACAAAATGCTAACGTTACCTAAAAACTGCATTGTGATGAAAAAAACCCACACCAAACAAGCCTAATCAGGTTGACCAAAATAACCTGACAAGCAGTAACGCAGACATCGAGAAATTATAGATGCCATCTCTAAATTTATATTTTGTCATAGCTCTATCATACAGTGTCCAAAAGGGCTGATACTAACCATATCTTGTATGTTTTTTTTAACTGTCTTGTCCTGTTTATTTACAATATGTTTTATAAATAAATGTAGGAAGTAAGAGATTTTGGCATTCATTTTGTGTGTGTATACATTACAATAATAAAAAATAATATGGTTTATCATGCTATATACCGTATTTTTCGGACTATAAGTCGCAGTTTTTTTCATAGTTTGGCCGGGGGTGAGACTTATACTCAGGAGCGACTTATGTGTGAAATTATTAACACATTACCGTTATATATCAAATAATATTATTTAGCTCATTCACGTAAGAGACTAGACGTATAAGATTTCATTGGATTTAGCAATTAGGAGTGACAGATTGGTAAACGTATAGCATGTTCTGTAAATTATAGTTATTTGAATGACTCTTACCATAATATGTTACGTTAACATACCAGGCATGTTATCCGTTGGTTATTTATGTGTCATATAATGTACACTTATTCAACCTGTTGTTCACTATTCTTTATTTATTTTAAATTGCCTTTATAAAGTCTATTCTTGGTGTTGGGTTTTATTAAAATAAATTACCCCAAAAGATGCGACTTATACTCCAGTGCGACTTCTATGTTTTTTTTCCTTCTTTATTATGCATTTTCGGCAGGTCTGACTCATACTCTGGAGCGACTTACACTCCGTAAAAATACGGTATTATCAGGCTATAAAAGTTTCTATATTCAGATATTTTTGGGCCATATCACGCCACACTACCAACTTTCTGAGCTATGTTGCTGAAAGAAATGGAATGAATCCGTCTGTGTGGGTGGATGCAGCACCAGGTCTGCCAGCACTGACTAAATTAAATAAGCCTCCTGGTGTAGGTAAATAACTGTACAAAATCAAGGACTTACACATTCAAAATAGTTAAAAGTCAAAACACAGGCCACGGTTTTCCCAACATGTAAATTATTGTGGCACCCCACCACGGCAATTTCTTTTTTGACGTAAACATTTTTTTAACTCACATAATGTATGAAAAGTTATTTATAACCTATTATTAAAAAACAATGGACGAGTAATGAGCCACTGAAACAACATGGATGCATACGGTTGTCTGGAGCAGAAGCAGCATGTCTGCGACGTACTCGTACTTTAATTTAATATAGCCAGGGTATACCTGCGGACAACAATCTACAAAATGTACAATGTGCAAAGAGAGAAAAACTGCATTTAGGTTGGATACAGATGAGTCATATATTAGAATATGGGATTCATTATTTAAATTAGTTTTAACTATTAAATTAACCTAAAATATGACTTTTTTATATTTGTGGAAAATATTGGACACAATGTGTTGTCATGCTTATGGGGCGATATAAGCTCGGTTGGTTGAGCGGCCGTGCCAGCAACTTGAGGGTTGGAGGTTCGATCCCCGCTTCCGCCTTTCCTAGTCACTGCCGTTGTGTCCTTGGGCAAGACACTTTACCCACCTGCTCCCAGTGCCGCCCACACTGGTTTAAATGCAAAAATTAGATATTGGGTTTCACTATGTAAAGCGCTTTGAGTCACTCGAGAAAAAGCGCTATTAATTGTAATTCACTTCACTTATGAGATGCGATGCAAGTGTAAGCCACTGTGACACTATTGTTCATTTTGTAAATGTTTTTTTTTTTAATGGCTGTAATACTACTGTCAATGAGGTAATTGTTATAACTGCTATGTTGGAATTGTTATTAATATCGATACTGTTGTTGATATCAATTTTTGTTTGACTACTTTTGGATTGTTTTGCGTCATGTTTGTGTGTCCTCTCAATTGCTCTGTTGATTGCTATGTTGCTGGATTTGGAATTGGAATTGTATTATTGTGGTATTATTGTATATATATAAAAAAATAGAACATTTAGTTAGAGAAGGAGCGCACTGTTGGTGGCGGACATGGAGCAACAGAAATAAAGAGTCTCTAAACATAAGTAAAGTCTACAACAGTGGTTCTCAACCTTTTTTCAGTGATGTACCCCCTGTGAACATGTTTTTAATTCAAGTACATCCTAATCAAAGCAAAGCATTTTTGGTTGAAAAAAAGAGATAAAGAAGTAAAATACAGCACTACGTCATCAGTTTTTGATTTATTAAATTGTATAACAATGCAAAATATTGCTCATTTGTAGTGGTCTTTCTTGAACAATTTGGAAAAAAAGATATAAAAATACCTAAAATCTTGTTGAAAAATAAACAAGTGATTCAATTATAGATAAAGATTTCTACACATAGAAGTAATCATCAACTTAAAGTGCCCTCTTTGGGGATTGTAATAGAGATCCATCTGGATAAATCAACTTCATTCTAAACATTTATTCAGAAAAAAGGAAATCTTTAACATCAATATTTATGGAACATGTCCACAAAACAATATAGCTGTCAACACTGAATATTGCATCGTTGCATTTCTTTTCACAGTTTATGAATTTACATTCATGTTTTGTTGAAGTATTATTCAATAAATTTATTTATGAATGATTTTTGAATTGTTGCTATTTTTAGAATATTTTTTAAAAATTTCACGAACCCCTTGGCATATTTTAAAGTACCCCCAGGGGTACGCGTACCCCCATTTGAGAACCACTGGTCTACAATAACACCAGATAAAAATACTAGATTTGCCAGTTGTTTATAAAAAAGAAAAAGTAACTGAAAGGATTGGAGTGGTCTCTAGAAACTTCGAAAGTTCTCAACAAAGTACATAGTAGAATAATCAACAATTGAACAATGGAGCTAAACGATAACATAAGAAAAAGTATGTCTATAATAATTAATAGTAACACAGATTTGTAACCTCTTTTTAGCGTTTTAAAGAAAAATATGCATCATCGCAGATTATGCAGATTATGATTAAATCATATTGACCACGCCTCCACCGCCACAGGTATATTGGCAATCTGGGGGAAACCCTGAAACATGTAGCTCACTCGGGCTAACAACGATCAACACACCAAGTTTGTTTTACCATAAATTCCGAGAACCACAAATTCCCTTTGACAGTGACAATCCGTAGGTGCACATTTTAATAAACCAAGAAGGCCAATGGTCAATTTAATAAGCAATAGGTTGACATTTAGTCAGGAGTTCGAGTGTACGCTCTGATGCCCTTGCAGGAGCTTTAACGGCAACCTTATGTAAGCGCAGCATAACAAACAGCTAGGCTGGCTAGCGAACTGGCTGCAGCCGCCCTAATGAGCGCTGATTATGGCGATGGTTAATTATGTGGACAGAATGCAGTAAAGCTGCAGGGCTGCTGCCCTCTGACCTCTGCTAGGGTCCTTTAGCGCTGTAAGGTCACTACGCAGAGATTAAGAAAAGCAGAGTCAGGCGCAAACACAAACACACGGCCATATCACGACTGACTCCTTCGGTCCTGTGCTTTCTAAGTGATCACATTCGAGGTTAAAGAGAACCTCGCGCACAGATGTTGCACGAATAACAAGCTGTTTATTCAGTAAGCGACGCCTTCGAGCGAGAACATGCAAAAGCAAAGACAAGCCGATTTCCTTAGACAAATTGGCTTAATGCGGTAGGCGAAGGGAGGCAAGGCAGCCCGACTGTTCTGCAACACTTCTTAGTAGTATTATTTGTTGGGTCAAGAGAAAATTCCAGAAGAATCGTCACAAGACAATCATCCCAACAAAGCATGTCTCAGTTTACCTTGTGCTTCTGCGCTGTTACGCCGCCTGCTAACTAATCTGATCGAGCTAAATTTAGCACCTTTTAAAATCTTCTTTCTGGTCTGTTCATTCATGTTTCAAGTCCCAGTTTTATGTCTTTTTTTTCCCCCCCTATCAGTGGCCACCCTGGAGTAGTGAGTAAAGTGTCACGATGAAGGCCAAAGGCAGCGACAGATTGGAATAGGGCATTAGAGTATTCATGGGGTCTGGCTGTAGAGCATGTGTTTGATAAGCCCCCACCGGGCCTCGTGCACGTCACAGGACAGCCCAACTGAGCAGCGTTATGGAGGAATTAAGCCATGTTGGCTAAAGGGGAGGACGGGAGGGGCGGGGGGTGGGGGGTGGTGCCAATGGAGATTAGAAGCCTGAAACTGGGACTGCCCGGGTCTGGCCGCTGACTCAGTAGGATTACCAGCATAGCATTAGTTTACATTCACACTTTCCTTCAAAAACAAAACAAAAAAAAACACACACATTGAGAAGCTAGCGTGATGCTAATGCTGAATGGTTTCCAGGCTTTGATGGAAAGAGTAGCAGGAAGTCATTTGATTAACATTCAACTCTGTGCATGTAAATGTGAGCACTACATGATGCATGCTGGCCAAAGGGATGTCGTAGATTTGTTGAACTTGGGAAGTCTAGGTACACCGACAAAACTGCAGTAGTAACACAACAATTTACCATGAATTGATTAACGTAGACCCCGACTCAAACAAGTTGAAAAACTTATTCGGGTGTTACCATTTAGTGGTCAATTGTACGGAATATGTACTGTACTGTGCAATCTACTAATAAAAGCTTCAATCAATCAATCAATAGCGCCACTTGGGATGCAATGATTTGATAGGTTCATAAAGAAATAAAATCATGTGTGCTAACGGACTGTATCCCTGCAGACAGTATTGATCTATATTGATATATAATGTATATATTGTGTTTTTTTGTGTTGATTTAATAATTAAAAAAAAAAAAAACATTTTTTTTTATTTAATTTTTTTTTTATTTCTTATGCGGCCCGGTACCAATCGGTCCGCGGCCCGGTGGTTGGGGACCCCTGCTGTAGGCAACCTGCTGATGTACTTGTTTTACTCTGCGGCTTTAAAGATAGTCTACCGCTGCATGCATTTTTAAAGGTTGATTGCACAAAAAAAATTACAAAAATGTCAGTTTCACCTCTGTTGTTGGTCTGAAACAACTCATGCGTTTCCCAGTTGCCTAATTTTTAATGCTGGCTCAGCAAATTGATCCGTACAAATATAACAAAACATTGGTTGTGTTGCTGTTTTGAGGTTTTCCGAATGCAGCGATGATGGCACGAGCCAGTATCAATACAAAACAAGGATCACCTACATGCATGCTACACTTTAGACCAGGGGTCTCAAACTCAATTTACCTGGGGGCCACTGGATGCAGAAACTGGGTGAGGCTGGGCCGAAAGAAAAGATTTCTTAAAACATCTAAGATGCACTTTTTAATGAATTCACCTTCTTTGAATGGCTTTCCCGCCCTAGCAACATACTTGCCAACTCTCGCGATCTTTCCGGGAAACACCCGAATATCAGTGCTCCCCCCGACAATCTCCCGGGACAGTCATTCTCACGATTTTCACCCGGACAACAATATTGGGGGCGTGTCATGATGGCACTGCCTTCAATGTCGTCTACAACCTGCGTTCTCGTCCGTTTTTCCACCAAACAAACAGTGTGCCGGCGCAGTCGCTTAATGTATGAGGCTTCTGCAGACTCACGGAAGTGACTGCAAGGCCTATTTGATCAACAGCTATACAGGTCACACTGAGGGTGGCCGTATAAACAACTTTAACACTGTTACAAATAAGCGCCACACTGTAAACCCACACCAAACAAGATTGACAAACACATTTTGGGAGAACATCCGCACCGTAACACAACATAAACACAACAGAACAAATACCCAGAATCCAATGCAGTCCTTACTCTTCCGGGCTACAATAGGGGGCAGGCTTGAGGGGGGCAGGGGTGTATATTGTAGCCCTGAAGAGTTAGGTCTGCATGGGAGTCTGGGTATTTGTCTGTTGTGTGTATGTTGTGTTACGATGCGGATGTTCTCCCAAAATGTGTTTGTCATTCTTGTTTGGTGTGGCGCGTATTTTTAACAGTGTTAAACTTGTTTATACGGCCACTCTCAGTGTGACCTGTGTGGCTGTTGATCAAGTATGTCTTGCAGTCGCTAACTGCGTCTACAGGAGCCAAATACAACATGTGGCTGGGCTAGCGAGCTGTTAATTCATGTTGTAGAGGGCGCTAAAGACGGTGCCTCCACGATGCCCCTTTAATGTTGTTGTTAGGGTGAAATTCGGGGGAATGATTACCCCTGGAGGGGCACTGAAAATTGGGAGTCTCCCGGAAAAATCGAGAATGTACAAATTTGACGCTGTAAAGCGCAATTCATATAAAACTCGCGGGCTGCACCAACAATCAATTTTCATATTAAGGTGCGGGCCGCAAAATAACGTTTCGCGGGCCGCGTGTTTGAGACCCCCGCTTTAGACAAATAGCTAAGAACTACACTATGGGTGTCCAGATAATTCATATCGGATCGATATCAGCAAAAACAATTATCGGCTTGGATCTAAAATCTCCAATACAAGCAGTGCTGTAGCGCGTTTAGTTGTGTAAAGCTTAACAGCCCTTTGAACATCTAAATGTTCTCGAAGAACAACACATGGTTAGTCTTTTCTTGTATTTTTAGTCAAGTCATTTACAAAATGTAAACATAGTATAGGTTAAAGGTACTAAATGATAAATGATAAATGGGTTGTACTTGTATAGCGCTTTTCTACCTTCAAGGTACTCAAAGCGCTTTGACACTACTTCCACATTTACCCATTCACACACACATTCACACGCTGATGGAGGGAGCTGCCATGCAAGGCGCCAACCAGCACCCATCAGTAGCAAGGGTGAAGTGTCTTGCTCAGGACACAACGGACGTGACGAGGTTGGTACTAGGTGGGATTTGAACCAGGGACCCTCGGGTTGCGCACGGCCACTCTCCCACTGCGCCACGCCGTCCCCCGGCGTGGCGTACTAATAGCTAGCAGTTACACAACACCTAAGCTCACAATAGCACACAACGACAAACATTACATATCAAGTGTCCTTCATTTAACAGTACTGCAGTTGAAAACAATACATTAGAAAGAAACAAACATGTCTGCATCATACAATTTCTGTTTACGAACTTTACTACCAGCCTAGAGGGTGCCAACTTTCCACAGAGTTGTAAGCATCATACCCCGCCCTCATCCGGCTTTTAGTATGTTGTGACATAAACTAGGCTGGAACACACACTCACGTGTATTAGCTTTGTGCATGGTCAGTAATGATAGCAATTTAGCAATATTAAGCTGCAAACCTTAAATATCACTGAATATATATTCTATTATAAGAACAACATGACAGCAAATTGATTAGCTACGTCTCTTGGACTGGTTTAATGTGTGCACAACGCAGTAGTGAGTGACAAGCCTGAATTGCCAACAAATTCCTTGGACCAACGAGCAAGTTCTATTTGATTTAATTAGTCATTGCAAAAAATATAAGACACTTGAAAAATATGTATGTTCTGTTAAAATAACTATTTAGAACATCAGCTAGCCAGCAAACTTGTTAAATTTTCAGTTTAAAAAATGTCAAACATCCCTCTTTAAAGACAGCATAAGTCCATTCAAGATGGTTAATAATAAATAGGTTAGTGTACGGGTTCTTAACCTTTTTAAACTAGAAAGTTAGACTTTGGCCCAACTTTTCCATTTCAGAGAGGCCACTCAAATGTTAATTTTAAATTAGTAATCTCACTCAATAATGGTATCTAACTTACTTACAGTTTACAACCTTGTCAAATGATATAAAACCATATCTTAGTCACAAAGAATATTATCAAGGCTTAGGTCGGGCTGATTACAAAAATAATTACCAATGA